>NC_039366.1:156987904-157083841 GCF_003573695.1 Papaver somniferum | reverse complement strand
TAATCTCTTCACAAAATCAAAATCATATATACCTTCAGAAAGTATCACAAATCACCACAATTGCTTCAATAATCTAATTAATCTCAGCAACAACAATCACCACATTTTACATCTTCATCACCTCATTATCACAAATCCATAAAACAACAACTCGAACTGGCCAACATCTCTATATATGAAAACGACGACCACGAAGAATAAAAGAAAATCATGAACAATACCTGGATACGACACACTGTCTACAAATTCATTTTGTGCAGAAAATATCAGAAAATTCAGTTTAATGCATACTCAAGCATTTTCATACAGTTTGTATAGCATGATAATAAGTTTCATATTTACTAGTAAATTCGACTGTGCATAAAGCCTGCATGCAAATTCTTTAGTACATAAAGCCTGTACGTAATATTCAAATAATAACGTGAAAGAGAACTCATTCTTTCCTTGATCACTCCGACTAGAGTCAGTTTTCCTGACCTGCAGAAGTCAATTATAATTACTTATTATTAATACAGTATGAGTTGATATATACTAAAAATGATGTTTAAATATAGGGTATTAAAGAGCTTATCATTACAAGCTACCTGACAAGATCACGTTTCAGTGCATTAGTCCCACGGTACTCCATGCTTATCTCATCCCATTTCTCAACCCATACTGTCGCACATGAAAAAGAGGCCAATAATGCAGTTGCTCTTCCAACTTCTGTGGAATAATGTCTCCCTAAAAATAGTGTGTATAATATCTTCAAAGAATCTAATTTTTGTTAATTGTACTTTTAAAAAAAAAATTGGTACTTTCACTACTAGTTACTTTATGCTTTCATCTAATTTTTTTCAGATTAGTGGTGGTCCTTGGAAACTACTTCATTGTTCATACTATTCACAAAAATTATTAATCATCATGTAGTTTATTTTGTTCCTTTATGCAATTGGTAAGTAGATTTCTGTAAAGGTATTAACCTGATCCAACAATTTTGTTGCTCGAGGAAAATACTTACACAGATATGTATTAGTTACAGAGAAGCAACTAAACAAATTGGCATAGAAATGGAAGCCGATGAAGAAATTGGTGTTTGTGAATATATCCTACAAAGAAATGGAAGCCGATGAAAAATAAGGTACTAAATGCTTTTGTTATCTCTTCTTGTGGATTTTTCCTTCAACTTTAGGTATTTTTCTACAAAAATCAAAAGTGTGGATATATCCTGCACAATAAATATTTGTGGACATATCCTAGAAAGAATTATTAATATGTGTTGCTCTTTTAAAACTGTTTTACGAGTCGTCGCTTCAGCATAACTACTTAGGATTGAAATGTGGACTAGAAACTTGAGGGTGGTTCCAATAGAGAGTTGAACTAATGAATTTTTTTTTTATCAAAGTGACTAGATACAATTAGGCGTTTTAGTATTGTTAGCGGATTATGGATGTATTTGTGTGTAAAGATTGGCATGTCTGGATTTTTCTTATGGTGATATCACTATGGTTATTGGTAATTGATAATAGTATATCAGGAACCATAAGTCACGTGTGTTTGGGCTATTTGTTCACATTTTCTCTATTTAAAGTAATGAACCATTGATGTAATATTTGTTGTTCAACACGCGGTGTCTAATGTTTGTGTTTTCTATGGATTTCAGTCTCTAAGGAGGAGCCTTAATGATGGAAAGCACCTAGGGACGCCTGACAATGTTCTGAAAAGGAAAGGGACCATACTAATACAACAACATGTTTGTTCCCGATGACATCTGTTATGCAACTTTCAAAGTCGAACCAGGTAATTATCTTAGGCTTTTGGGTAAGATAATATTATCAAGGGATGGTTCATGTGATGGAATTAATCTAAAAATTTCTTGTTGCACTTACAATATTTTCTTTCACATGCACTCAATTACTCTGGGAACTGTAATTGTAGCACCCAGTAAAAAAGCACTCAAGTGATGCACTCAATTCTCTATGTTTATGCTCCTAGCTTCCATGTTGATATGCCTATATTTCTGTAGAAAAATATTTGTGTGACTAGTATCTGCACCAAAAAATGGTGTGAATAATGTCTTCACACAATGAAATTTAGTTCATTTGTACTTGTTGTTTAATTGGTACTTGTTGTGCATATACATATGTTTAAGCTCATATGTATCAGTGTTAGGTTTCATGTTGATGTGTGTAAAAATTTGCAGTGAAACAAATGTGTGGATAGTATCTGCACGGAATAAAGTTATGGATAATACCTGCACCGAAATTTCGTGATGGAATTGATCTAATAATACCTTGTCGCACTTACAATATTTTCTTGCACATGCACTCATTTACTCTGGGAACTGTAACTTTAGTGCCCACTAGAAAAGCACTCAAGTAATGCACTCAATTTTCTATGTTTATGCTCCTGCCTTTCATGTTGATATGCCTATATTTCTACAGAAAAATATTTGTGTGAATAGTATCTACACCAAAAAATGGTGTGAATAATGTCTTCACACAATGAAACTTAGTTAATTTGTAACTTGACCATGTATTAAACTAACTATTATCTCTGCCCATATATGTTAGAATGGGATAAACTAGCCATTATCTCTTCCCATATATGTTAGTACTATGTACTATTTGATGTTAAGTTGTTTTATCTTAACCGTGAATGCTTAATTTTCCACAAAATAAAAAAATTATTCATTAACTCAGCCTATACAGTTTTCACTCATAAAAAGCTGCATTGAGAGAATGCATATAAGGAACAATTCTAAAACTGTTTAAATTCTTCATCCATAGCTTTATGGTTTCCAGAATTTGTAGGTTTATATGAGTGCAGGTACTATTCACATTGATACCTTGGTGTGTATGTAAGAGTTTGCACTTTTTCTACTGTTCGAATTGGTGGTATATTACCATCAATATAGGAAGAATTTTTCACTAAGAACTGAATGTTGATGGGATTATATCTGTGGATATACATTAACGTTTTTACCAACGGTCTGTTGGTACGGTTTCACGCAACATATATACTAATATTATGTTTCATTTTGATGAATTTTTTGAAGGTAACTCTAAGAAGAAGAAATGTAAGAGAGGTAACGAAAAACAAAATGTCGTACCATCTAAAAAATCTACTAAAAATGCTGGGACCATCTAAGAAAGGTACTAAAAATGTTGTTATGAAATTTATTTTTGAATAATTTTTTTTCTTATAAAGGTACTAAAATTTGAATAATTTTTTCTCATTGTTTTTGTAGTTTATTCTGGGGATTTTCCATACAGAGCGGGTTTGTCTGCTTTGACTGCTCTCGCGAATGCTATGAAAGAACAAGAGCTTAAATTGAATGTTGAACAAATGGAGGTACTTAAAGAGTCTCCCTTTGATGACAAATGGAGGTACTTAAAGAGTCTCCCTTTGATGACAATGGAAAATGACTACACTTCAGCAACTTGGGACAAAATTGATGAAGCTTTCACAAAGTTTTTGAAGTGCTTCAAAGAAACAACAATAAAAGAAATAAAGTTCGAATTTGTATAAAACATGTACATAAAAACACAAGTGTGTAAAAGTTGCACATAAAAACATCTTTGTGTGAATATTATCTACACAAAAAAATGGTGTGAGTAATATCTTCACAGAATGAATTTTAGGTAATTTGTACTTGTTGTTTAATTGGTACTTGTTGTGCAGATACATGTGTTTTAGGTCACGTAGATTTGTGTTAAATTTCATGTTTATATGTGAAAAATCTGCAGAGAAACAAATGTGTGAATAGTTACTGCAAAGAATAAAACGTGTGGATAAATTCTTCACAAAGTAAATTTATGCACATAATATAAGCAAGTTAAAAAGAGCTGTAGATACATTTCAAGTTTGTTTAAGATGTTACGTTCAATTTTTATTTTTGATCCCAATAGTTTCAATAACTATTCAAAACAGAAAAGAATAAAGTTGTGCATGATCCCTGCACATAAAAACTCTGTGAATAATTTCTTCACATAGTACCTTGACGTAAAAACCAATGCAGTCTGAAAAAAGATTATTTCTTCCGAAGTAAACAAAAAAGTAACATGAAAAAAAATGTGTAAAAAGCTAAATTTAACATTTTAAAAACAATAAAAAAACTCTATAAGCCAAAGTATTTCCCCAATCCATGTCCTCTCTTCTTGAACCAGTTGTGATTGGAGCCTCACCAGGAGGATCTGGACAAGTTCTCTTGTTGTGAAAAATTAGCTTTCTGCAGTTACCACACATCCGTTTCTTCCTTGGCTTCTCAGAACGAGGTACATACCAAATTTTTTTTCTGTCTTCCAAGTCCTTTAACAACAGAAGGAGCACTTACCTTAGTGTTTTCATCAAAATTCATTCGGTTTCTTGACATCAGGAATAAGAGCAATTGGATGTGAATAGACATTACGATAACATTCAGTTGTAATACCAGGATCAATAAAATCGTATACAGTGTGTGTACTGTACCTGCATTAGTCCCACAAGACTCCATGCTTATCTCATCCCCTTTCTCAACCCATACTGTCGCACATGAAAAAGAGGCCAATAATGCAGTTGCTCTTCCAACTTCTGTGGATATTAGATACACTTAAAATACACACATTCTGCGCAAGTAAAAGTATAAACAATAAGAAAACAAATTTTAGAATGAGTGTATATAGTATCTGCACAGGTAAAAGTTTAAATAAAAAGAAAGAAAAACAATTGATAAAACTGATCTATGAGTGTATATCTTCGGCAATAACTTAATGAATCGAAAATTGATATTCTGGAATCTTAACTTAATGAATCGAAAATTCATACTCTAGAAATTTAACTTAATGAATCGAAACACAATTCTCTTGAATCGAAAATTGATATTCTAGAAGGTCTCTTGTTAATGAGACTCTGAGACTGCATATTTAGTCTGTACTGGCATGTTTGATTTCAAAATTGAATCTCTCAATCCCAGTGGACCTTAGAAGGTCTCTTGTTACTCCTTATATTGATTCAATTTAGACAGGCTATATGACCCGGACAATCTAGGATAACATATGTATTTCTCAGTATTTGAACTTCCATTTGAAAAAGAAATGAGATCAATTAATGTTCAGTTGAGATGGAAAGAACAAAGAAAAAGAGAGATATGAAATGTTACAACAACACTGAATTTTCTATGACGCGGTAGAACGCAACTTTCCCTCTCTCAGACTGTTGAATCTTGATATTTCACTCGTCAAGTAACAATTTGAGAATACTCTCCCCAAAAACAAAACAAAAAAAAGTTTGTCAGAGAAACGGTGTATATATTACATGCACATAGAAAACAGTGTGTATATTTTCCGCATGTATAGCTAGTCAGTTTGCATATTGCCTGTACAGAAAAACAGTGTGAATATTTTCCACGCAGCTAAATGTGTGCATATTTACTGCATAGAAAAAATCACAAAAAAGAAAGTTTATGTGATGGAATTAATCCAAAAATAACTTGTCTCACTTATAATATTTTCTTGCACATGCACTCAATTATTCTGGGAACTGTAACTGTAGCGCCCACTAGAAAAGCACTCAAGTAGTGCACTCAATTCTCTATGTTTATACTTTTATCTTTCATGTTGATATGCCTATATTTCTGCACACAAAAATATTTGTGTGAATAGTATCTGCACCAAAAAATGGTGTCGATAATGTCTTCGCACAATGAAATTTTGTTAATTTGTACTTGTTGTTTAATTGGTACTGGTTGTGCAGATACATATGTTTAAGCTCATACGTATCAGTGTTAGGTTTCATTTTGATGTGTGTAAAAATTTGTAGATGTGTGGATAGTATTTGCACGGAATAAAGTTATGACTAATACCTGCACCGAAATTTGTGATGGAATTGATCTAAAAATAGCTTGTTGCACTTACAATATTTTCTTGCACATGCACTCAATTACTCTGGGAACCGTAACTGTAGTGCCCACTAGAAAAGAACTCAAGTAATGCTCCTAGCTTTCATATTATATGCCTATATTTCTGCAAAAAAATATTTGTGTGAATAGTATCTGCGGAAAAATGGTGTGAATAATGTCTTCACACAATGAAATTTAGTTAATTTGTAACTCGACTATATACTATTTGATGTTAAGTTTAAACTAGCTATTATCTACTAACCCTAGTTACTTTATCTACTAATGCAATATTTCCAAGATCAAATCTAACTTCCATCATTGTAAATCGCATCGAGAGACCTGCATAGACCAACCAACCGAGTTAGCAAAACTAGTTTGTAGTATTAGTTAGCAACATCTCCATATTAAAGTGCATAATTTGCTACATACAGTGCATTTGTGGAATGGATTCAAGTATGATGAATAAAAATGAAATAATAGCTTTCACAATACAAACAAAACCAAAGGATTGGGTATTTCACGGACAATATCTACATTCAAAAGTTATCATGTTTGTGGTGATGTACAAACACATCATCAAAATTGATCATGCATATTTGCAGCGCAGATTCAATGTGTGCAGATTTTCTACGCGGATTGAATGTGTGCATAATTTCTACACAGATCGACTGTATGAAGAATTCGTACACAGATTGAGCATTCAAATAAAAATATGACCTTGTAAAGGAGCCAACCTGTAAAATAGGATTCTTATTATCTTCCTTGATTAAAACATACCAAAACTTGTTCTTTGCTCACTCTTAATGACCTGAAAAACCATTCAAGCACAAAGAAGTAATATTAAATAACTGACATATACAGATTGGAAAAATAGAATGCTTGATAAACATCCGAATGCATCATTCATTAGACTAAGTAAAGAGATTAGTCTGCACAACCTATGAATCCATATTGATTCAGAAAATAAGTTCGAACCTTGAAAGCAAAACACACATTACTTCTGAATTTGTGGAGGAAGTATGCACATTTTTTATCTGTAAAAATCCAAATATATACAAGTTGAAAACATAACGAGTAAGTACGTACTTAATATAGCCTATTAAGTTAATCCTAAATCATAATATATAATATGAGGCCTTTTTTTATTTTATTTCTCGTCACAATTTAATATCTAGCTCATTCATTAGGAGGCGGAAAAATCGATTTAACTAAAACACGTAACTTACGAACCCATTTATTTCATCATATTTGATAAAAGGTTTCTCCAAAAACACAAGATTATGCACCTAAGATTTGTTTAACTTTTCACCAACTAAGTTCTATGTAGGCATTTTGTTAATTACCTTATTACGTATTCGAGATTTGCACCGTGGAAACTACTACATAGTTCATGTAATGACTCAGAACACCATAAAAAAGTATGAAGAATATGTGCAGAATTCCTACACAACTTGAATGTGTGCAGAATTTCTACCCAAATTGAATGTGTGAAGAAAGTCTACACAGATCAAACATTCAACGATGTTTGTAGAGAAATGAAGTTTTTTACCAAATTATAATCCACCTAAACTAACACAAGCAGACAAAGCAATTGGTTTCACAGAATTGTCTGCAAAAGATGAAACAATCGGATTGCGTATTCAAATTGTGCAGTGTGAAAGTAAGATGTAAGCAGTGATTCTTACAGGTCATCTAGAAGCATAATTCACGGGTCTTTCAGTATAGCTCTAGCTATCGCCACTCTTTGCTTCTGTCTCCCCGACATCTGAGTTCTTTGTTCACCAACTAAGGTATCTAGAACCTGCAAATGCAACATATACAATAAACAATACTGCAAGTACTCAATTGATAAATCCTATTGATATCAACTAATAATATAAATGCATAATTATACTATTAGTTAAAAATCCAATAATACAAATCTATTATAAGATCATTGAACAGAATCTGCAAACTAAATCCAATAATATAAAACTGCAAACTTGAGCTATCCAATTGATAAGATCATTGAACAGAATCTGCAAACTAAATCCAATAATACAAATCTATTGTTGATATATCTTTTAATTGATTTAGATTGGAATCGGAAATCCCTGAATGAAATCTGTAACAATTCTCTCATTCTCTCATCCTCTCTCGATTTGTATCTCTCAATCTTTCTCTCGATCTATCTGTATCACTCGATAACTGAGAAGGTCGTATTAAACCCAAAAAAAATTAAACATTTGTCAAATATTCACTTAACGAATCAAGTTAAACCCAGAAAAATCGAATTGAATCACTAACCTTCTATCTAATTCCCGATCGATTTTCCCCTTAAAATGATTTTCATCTTCTCTCGAACGAGGTCAACTAAATGAAGATCTATTAAGATGATAGAGAAAGAGAAAGAAATGAAAAGAATCTGTAAAAAATCTGAATATTCTCTCTTTTCTCGAATTCTAATATAATGAACTGCTTTTCGTTAATAACTGAAAAACAGAAGGAAGGTTATTTTTGGAACAAATAATAATTTTGGGATGACGTCGTAAATTATTTTTATTGTAATGACCCTACGTATTATTCTTTTAACCCTTTTAAGCGGGCTAAAAAATTAGAAACTCCTCTCAAGCCCAAGGTCATTAGAGTAAGAAATAGTGAGGTGAGGGTCAAACACTTAATTCCCACAGTATTATTCATTGGAAGTCAACCAGTTTTAAGGGGTACCCTTTTTCTATACAAAAAAAAAGGTGCCCTTTTCGGTCGGACCATTACCTTCTGCATCAGATGTCAGATTATTTATTATGTTATATGTCTAACTCGGCCATATAACTGATCCAGAGTCCAGACATATTGCTATATATTCTCTGAAGTTGCAAGTCTAGAATCCTCAAATGATGACATACATACTCTTGAGTCTCGGACATTTTTCCACATGAAAATCTAGACCTTGTGGGTGCGAGCATAACTGCACACAATTATCCGTTTTGTATATTACTTTTTGCATTAGACAACCCGGCTCGAGATCATTCAGGTTCAGTCAACCGCATTAATTTAGGTTACTTAGAGCAACCACAATGGGCGAGTATAACCAAATATTTGGTCAAAAACGAGACACAACGGACAGACTATCGATTAAAATCCGGACCAAAGACCAAATTCCAGACTATATTTGGTCCAAGACCAAGATCAAAACCAAATATAGTCGAGAGAACGTATAGTTAACGCCCCAACACCAGGCGGGTGTATAGCTAACTCCCCACACCAGGCGTGCATAAAGTCCACGCCCCACACCAGGCGTGTTTTATACCTCCGCCCCATTTTTTTGTTGTTTTTTGTTGTTTTTTTTGGAATCTCATCGGGCGTACGTATAGTTTACGCCCCACACCAGGCGAACGTATAGTGCACGCTCGACCAAATTTAGTCTTCTACCCGTAGCGTCACACACCAAACTAAACTCAAATTTGGTCGTTTTTTTGGTCTTTAATCTTTGGTTATACTCGCACTACTGTAGTTGCTCTTACAATACTATACAACTCTTGGACGTGTTTGTTAGCTGTAACGTACTAATATTTATGGTCCTACAAAAGAAAATGAGAACATAAAGGACACTCCAATAAAAAAAACGATTTTTTTGAGGACTACTCAAAAAATTGGGGACTACTCTCAAGTTTTTGGGGTGGTTATTGGTAGTAATTTCCAATCACCCCTTATCTGATTTTTTTTTAAAATACCTACTTTACCCTTAATGATTAACTTAGTTAGTGCGATGATTAATTAGTGTTAGTGTTATCATTAGTAACAGATTAATTAGTGATTAGTGAGTTATATTAGTAGGATTGTTTTGTTATAACATTATTATTGAGAGATAAGAAGAAGAAGAAGGAAATATGAAGAAGAAGATGGGTGAACCCAAAAAATCTTTTTTTTTTTGAGTTTAGTAATTATGATTTGAGTGATTCATGTGATGATACTTCAGAATCAGAATCCCCTTCACCTCATTGTGTATTTTTCAATACTTCTAATGATCCAAATATGAGTTATTTGTTAGATGATGAAAACTTTTTTCCCCAATCTCAAGCTAACCAAACAAATGATGGATTTCAGCAGCCACAACCTGAAGATGAAGCTATGGGTACTCAGGTATGCTTCATATTTAGTTAATGTAGCTTGAATTGTGTAAAAATTTGGCCAAACTCAAAATTTGTGGAAAAATTCGGTGAGGTCAACCTAGTTCGGTTACCAAATTTAGCTTGCGAGGTAAGCGAACCGTTCTTAATGTGTAGTTCGGTTACTAAATTGAGCAAATGCAGGTAACCGAACTACATGTTAATGGTGGTTTTTTAGAGTTCGGTTACAATGCATTGTTCGGTTGAGTAGATATCAACACTTTTGATACTGAACTGTATGTTCGGTAAGGTCGCATAAAAATATAAATACAGCGTTTCTAACCGAACCTCTGAGTTCGGTTTAGTCGAGTTTTTCAGTTTCATTGCTGAACTTGTACATAGAAAATCTAAAGATCGAGTTCGGTAAGACCCAAATTTATTTCTGTAAACTACACTACCGAACTTTGTGTTCGGTAGGGTCGATAAAAAAAGTTTACATTACCGAAATTGTAAGGAATTTTTTTATGGTATTGACGTTGTGCTATTACTTGTAGGTTCCATGTGATCCAATAGCCAATGGAAAACCAACCTTCCCAGTTAGTATTTTGTACGATGACACATCCCATCACTACATGAATGACTTGGTATTCCCAAATCCGTAAGATGCAAAGAGTTGGGCTAGACAACATGCACAAAAAGACATGTGCCTATTAGTATTGAATGGGAGAGAAAGCAAAACTCGGTTTGAAATGGTTTGTGAGAGAAGCGGTGATCCCGATAAAAGCCACAAGAGGAAGGGTTATGTTTATAAAGGAAAGACAAACAGGAAGAACAAAACTTTCTCAAAGAAGACTAATTGCCCATTCAATCTTGCATTTAATTGCAACGAAGATAAGGGTGGATGGGTTCTCTACAGGGTTATGCAAGGTTGTCATAATCATCCTCGTCCGGAGCATCTTGAAGGACATTTCATGGCGGCAAAGCTAACTCCTAAAGAGATGGACAAGGTAGCTAAAATGAGGACAATGGGTATTTCACCGGTTCAAATGCTCCAAATACTAAAGGAGGATAACAAGGATAACCACTCATCTTTGTCCACAATTTACAATGAAATTAAGACAATTAGAAGGAAGGAATGGCGAGATAGACAAGTAATGCAACAATTGTTTTTTTTGGCCCAAGAGAAGAACTACGCGGTTCAAAAGGATGTGGATTCGGAAGGAGATATAACACACTCTTTATTGCGCATCTGACGAGTGTTCAATTGGCTCAATTCTTTCATCAAGTTCTAATAATGGATTGCACTTATAAGACGAACAAGTACGAGATGCCATTGTTGAATATTGTTGGGCGTACTTCGACGAAGTCACCGTTTACCGTGGAGTTTTGTTTCTTAAGAGCTGAGCAAGAACCTAGATTCATTTGGGCACTAAAACAAGTTAAGGAAATCTTCCGAGGTGATGATATTCCCGAGGTTATAGTGACGGATAATGATGTCGCATTGATGAATGCAATAGAGGAAGTGTTCCCACCAGCACATAGTATGCTTTGTACGTTCCATATATGGTGTAATTTGATGAATAGGTGCAAGCCAATAATTTGTCCACCCAAGAAAATAGGATATGAAGAAATTAAGATGCTACCGGAAAAAGATCGAGCGAATGCAAAAGAGAAAGTTGAAAAACAATATGATATAAATTACGCTAAATGGATTGCATTCAACGGTGAATGGGAATCACCGTGTTGGTCCCTTACCGAGGAAGAGTATTATCTAAATCTTGCGGAGTTTATCGCCCATTAGGATACTTCCGATTACCCCGGTGTTGTATCGTATGTTCTTCGCCAATCGTTGGAACCACACAAAGAGAGGTTTGTTTATGCCTATACCAACCAATATAAACACTTGGGAAATCAAGCGAAAAGTTTAGTAGAGTCGGCTCACCACCGGTTGAAGAATAATCTCTTTGGATGTGTTGATAACTTCATAACCGTGTGGAATGCTATGGAAAACTATTTCAAGCATGACATTGATAGAATTAAAGAGAAGTTCCAAAAAAGCCGTATATTCAAAATGAGCGGAAAATATGCCGACCACCCATTGTTCAAGGGGATCCATTACAACATATCTCGGCAATGTATGAAGTTTTTGATTATAGAAGTCGAGTTGATTGATAAGTGGGAAACCAAGGCGGATGAGGTGTGTGTATGTAACATTAAGAAGTCTATGGGACTCCCTTGTCGCCATATGATAATCAACTACGAGTATGGCATAATCCCTTTAAGCGGCATTGATCCATTTTGGAAGCATCTAAGTTTCATCCCTCCTCCAAAAGGAAAAGAAGTCGAAGAAGAGTTTGGTGATAATGAGATGGGTAGAACCGTACTAGAGATGTATCTTGGCATGAACAACCTCCAAAAACAAATCTTTTGGGATGACATGAGGAAAATTATATATCCACAAACACAAGAGAATGTCTATGAACCGGAAAAATGCAAACCAAAAGGTAGACCAAGCAAGAAAGAAACTAAAAAACAACTACGAGAATATGCAAAGGTGTTACGTAAGAAGAAAAGTGAGCAAAACGCAAATACTAGAGATCCTTGTGGCCATGAATATACTGCGGTAATGTACTTGGAGAAAACCAAGAAACGGTGTAGGAGTATTGAGGAGAAAGGCGAAATAAGTGAGCGAGATTTGAAGAAAAGGAGTCTGATGTGTCCATCACAACCAAGCCAACCATCTTCCGGCGACGTGAAGCTTAAGTCTCCAATGTGCCCCATCCAACCATCTTCCCTAGACGTAAAGCTTGAGGCTCCAAATAAAGACTATTTGAATGAGCTACCTCTATACATTAGAGAATACGTTATATCCACCGACGACGTTCCTCCGGATGGTAATTGTGGTTTTCATGTTGTCAATCAACAACTTGGGCCTTTCATCGAAGGTGCCAAGCGAAATAATGGATGTGCAATCACTCATATAAGGCAAAGGTTGTTGTCCAAACTAAAGGAGAATCCGGTCTTTTACAAGAAAATGTTGTGCGATGGGGAGGGTAGTCTCAATGAGCAATTTGTTAGGTATCAACTTCGTCTTCATGGGGCCATCCGATGGCATCGGATTATTGGATGAGCATGCCTATATGTGGACACTTAATCGCCGAGGCATTCAATTGTGTGGTTCATTATTTCTCAAAATATGCTAGTATCACCTTCACCCCAAAAACAACCGTATGTGTCGAGCAACTAAAACGAAGGATATGTGTGATGGGATTGATTAACAACAACCACTTTATAGGCCTCCGGTTAAAACCTGATTGTCCATTTCCTCCAATATGTGATACCTCTTATTGGCCTGCATTTAATCCGGATAGAATGTTGGGTTGGTGTATCATGTATGAGCCTAACATAGAGATGTGGAATGCTTTGAAGAAGTCGGAAGAAATTGTACATGAAGGTCAAATTTCACTTGCGGATGATTAAACGACACATGTAATGGAACTAAGTATGCTTATCAATGGAATACTATGTTTTTTGAAAAGTGGTATTAATATTTGAGAAAATGTTAGTATTTTATGTAGTTTCCAGATACTAGTTCGGTTGGCAGATTTTAATACAGAGCTTGTCGAACTTCCTGTTCGGTTAGCTGCCCAAATTTTACCAGGTTACCGAACTCTAGTTCAGAAGCCTAACATTTTAACTGTTGAATTTGACATTGAAGTTCGGTTAGGACTGAAATTACAGGACAATGCCGAACTGTACAAGACAGAAGTTCGGTTGGGAAATGAAATTACAAGACAATGCCGAACTATACGAGACACAAGTTCGGTTAGGATATGTAATTATAGGACTCTGTCGAACTTTTACAGGACTTTCCAAAATAAAATTACGTGCCATCTAATATCCGAAACGCGTTATGAAAAAAGTCTTTAAGGAGGCGGAAATGATATTCATATTTGAAATCCTTTCTCTTCTATCTTCGCCATTCGTTTTTTGATATTAAAATGATTTCGTCGAATCCTTCACCCCTTAGTCGATACCGCCTTACAATACGAAATAAAGCCATAAATTCCACAACTCTATCTCTAATCTTTCCAAATCGAATGAACAAAGCTAGATGATCACGGTTATAAGGGTTTGTTGTGTCGGAGATGAATTTCTCATAAATTTTCCCCCAATAACTTTGACTCATAATACCAATCATTCTTCGTTCTTCATCCCTCTTTGGATAGTATAATATGTAGTTTATGCAAAGAGAAAGATATTCATATAGAGTAAATTTAGGAGTAGTACCTGCCATTTGTAATTTTGTAACAAAATGTTAACTATGAAACACCATATATATATACCACTTGGGTGTATAACGACTATAAAATTAGCCGTTACTTGATATATAGTACATAAACTTAAAATTATGTACTATATTTGTGTCAGCTAAAGGACATTTAAATTTCAAAATTACAAGTTCGGTTAGGAGAGAAAAACTTGCGATCCAACCGAACTCCGAGTTCGGTTACATGACAAATACAAGTGGTCACCGAAAATTTTTGTGGAGGCTCACAACCAAACTAAGCATATATACGATTCCAAAAACACTCCAAAACAAACCTAAGAGTTGGTCTATATGATTTCTGCATCAAGAGAATGAGTTTTCCAACATGTGCAATGGCAAAAATTTGAGTCTCCAGAGAACATTTCGGTGACCTAAGAAATAATGGTCTGCTAACCGAACTCTCAGTTCGGTTACAAGACAAATTATATTTTTCTAACCAAACTAATATCATATGGATGAAGGCTAACTGCTTCAGCCTACAGGAAAGTTCGGTGACCCGTGAAAATATTGCTAGGCAACCGAACTATGACTTCGGTAACCTGGTAGAATTTTACCAGGTAACCGAAACGGTGACCATTAATTTATCACAGGTAACCGAACTTGCAGTTCGGTTACAAATTTAAAAATTGCAGGTCACTGAAAACATACTGTATTTCAACATTTCAGTCTTATAACATTGAAAACACAAACCCAATAAAAATTGAAAACACAAACAAGGTTCTAAAACAAATATAAAAGTGTTATACATACCAAACTACGAAATCCTCAAGTAATTGTTTAAAACACACAAACATATCAAATTAAACCATACGAAATCCATAACTAAGATGTCTTTTGAAACTAAAATCATACGAAATCACTAACGACCAGTTTTACGACCCCTCTTGCCACCCCCTTGTTTACCACGAGTTTTAGGTCGAACTTCCTCATCACTTGTGGTATCATCTCCTTGACCAGTTTCCTCCACAACGCGACTTGAACCTTCTCCTTGTTGTCGACCCCTTTTACCACCTCCTTGTTTAGCACGAGTTTTAGGTCGAACTTCCTCATCACTTGGGGTTTCATCTCCTCCACCGGTTTCGTCCACATCGCGACTTGAACCTTCTCCTGGTTGTCGACCCCTCTTCAGTTGCTTAGACCTACTTGGATCCACCATTATTTTAGTTATAAGACCCTCCCACTGCTTGTAGTAGGCGGTTTGTTCCTTAGTCTCCATCGACTCTCCACTTTTGATTTTAGCCATCCATTTCTTCAACAATTTCGAACCCTTCAACACCTAATTCCAATTTTAAGCACAAGTAAATATTTTTTCAATAGTTTGAAACAACCGAAAAGTATAAGAGAAAGAAATTTTCTTACCACATTATCCCATAACCTTTTTGCTTCTTCTCCACAAATAGGCATATCCTTATGATCTCTCTTAGCCTCCCTCTCCTTTGCCTTTGCCTTTGCCGCATCAGCCTTAGCTTGTTGTTCTTTATTTATCACAAAAGGATGACTAATTTCTTCATAAAACTCCATATAATCTTCCTCACATGCATTTACATCTCCCTCACAAGGTACCAAATCACCTCTTGGTATGTGGTAGTTAGTAAGCGCATTCCAAAATGCTACCGCAGGAGTTGGTTCATGATTTGGCTCAAAATACTTCTTGGTGTTCTTTGTTCCTTGAACCATCAAAGTGAAATTTTCTTTCTCCACGTCGGGATCCATTTGGACGCAACAAAGTCGTCTTAGTATTCTCCTTGGATTATATATTGCGTAGCCGTTAGGATACCAAATTGGTCCATAGTAAGGCGTGACGCTAGAGAAAGCATTCAAGTCGTCTTCATCTACAGAGACATCATCGGGTACGGCGTATGGGTGAAATGCCACATCGTTCACCGTAAGTTTATCCAATTTCTCCCTCAACGAAGTTAACTGCTCTTCTTTAGACTTCTTTTGTGCATCCAAAAACAACCATTTTCCTGCTGTAGGTTGGTCATAGGGATAAGGGTTTTTTGCCCTAGCCAATCCCAATTTAGGGAAGTGGTCGTAAATCCAAACCTATGCGAAAATACGAAAATATTCACGTACATGAAAATTGAATTGGAAGCAGAAATTGTTTGCGAATAATTTGCTAATTAACAATGTAGAAAAACTCACCTGAACAAGAGTTAAGTAACCTCCAATTTGATTACACTTAATCCTCGACCCTTTGCTCATATCTTCTAAAACAAAAGCAAGCACACCAGTGGCCCAAGAGTATTTGTTCATCTCATCGAGATGCTCCAAAAGCTGTAGATAATGTGCATCCACCCTATTTCCAGAAGTGTCGGGGAAAATGACAGTTCCTAGCATATATAACCAAAAAGCGGTGACATGATGCGTAAGGGTCTCCCTGTTCATCACTAACTTTCCTTTCTCTACCTTCTTTTTTGTCCCTCCAAATGTTTCCTTCAACTTTACCAACTTGAACTTCTTGACCTTCTTCTTCAATGTTCCATTTGCCTGTCTTGGATTATACTCATCTCCACGTTGAGGGGACCTCACAGCACGTCTAAACTCACACTGAGACTTTCTTGCATCCCATCCTAGACATTTTAAAGCCAAATCTTCAAGAGCTTCATAACTCATTGAGGGGTTGTAGCCTTCTCGAAGACATTTACCTTACACTGGTAAGCCGGTGATATTATGGCAATCATCGGGAGTAATTCCCATCTCGCTGAATGGAAGATGCATAGTATATGTCTCGGGATAATGCCTCTCGAGAAATGCGGATACGACAACAATGTCAAATTCCACATGTGCTAACTCAATAGCTCTCTATAACACACATTCTTTAACCTTGGCTACAAACTCGTCACACTCCAAAGAAAGATCCCATGTAGACGTCTTTTGACGTTTAATAAGACGAACTGCATCGTTATGATCCTACGAAAAGAACATAACACTATTAATACTTGACAAAACACTATTAATACGAAAAGAACGTAACACTATGAACTTAAAGAATACCTTTGTCGCATAGATCTTCGCAGCCCATGAGTGTTTGTAGCCAAACAATGTTGCCCCTCCATCATTTGGAGTACCATAAGTTGGGTCCACTGGTGGCAAACACAAATCAGGATGGGGAATGTGTGAGTATCTTTTGCTAGGCGGCTTCGGCTTCTTTTTCTCTTTAACAGGAACAATTTCTTGCTCTTCTTCATCATCATCCTCTCCCTCTTCTCCATCCTCTTCCTCTTCTTCTTCATCATCATCCTGTCTCTCTTCTCCATCCTCTTCCTCCCCTTCATCGTCTCCCTCCTCTCCCTCCTCTTCCTCCTCTTGTCCTTCTCATTCTTTGTCGGGTTCTAGTTCTTCTTCTTCTACATTTCCTTGCTCTTGTTCAACCTCTTCATTTCCTTGGCTTTCATTTCCTTGCTCTTCTTCATCATCATTCTCTTCTTCAATAAATTATCAATTGTATTCTACATCACCTCTTCATTGACATCTTGGATTACATCACGCAACATTATCTTGGTTGACTTCCAGTAACAAGCCCCCTCCATGTTTAGCATTTGTGGCACCACATTTTCGGAAATCTAAATGTTTTGCTCCACGAGGGGTGGGAGTTTTCAAATCCTCATCTAGTTGTAGTCTCAATCTTTTTCCTTTGTTCCTAATGAACAAAAACCAAAGTATTAGCTAAACATAAGAGAATATTGTGTTATCAAATCAAATAGAACTAAAGAATAAAGTAAACACAACACTTGTGATTAGCAGACTATAGTTCGGTTACCAAATTTTTTTTGCATCGTAACCGAACTACATATTTCAAAAGTTCGGTTAGCCATAAAAATTATCGACAAAACT
The DNA here is from genome assembly GCF_003573695.1 of Papaver somniferum. Lineage (NCBI taxonomy): Eukaryota > Viridiplantae > Streptophyta > Magnoliopsida > Ranunculales > Papaveraceae > Papaver > Papaver somniferum. The sequence continues at coordinate 157,065,729 of NC_039366.1, read as the reverse complement.
GAACTCATTCTTAACTTTTGAAAATTTTAGTTCGGTTACGAGAGTTTTTTTTGCGAGCACACCGAACTAAATATTTCAAAAGTTCGGTTAGCAAGAGAAATTATCGACAAAACTGAACTCATTCTTTCAAAGGAAAAATTGAGTTCGGTGACGAGAGATTTTTTTTCGAGTACACCGAACTGTGTAGTTCGGTCGCCAGATATTTTTCAATTTTTTGCGAGCACACTGAACTGTCCTTATTTTTGGAGTTTGGTTAGCAATTCTAGGGTTACACAAAAAAATTCTCCTAACCGAAATGTCTACTGTAACTACCATTTTCAACGTGTTTTGATGGTTTCTAATCGATTTCTTCAACAAATAACGAATTGAAAAGAATGGGTATGAAGGAAATTACCCGCAGATTTGCATTTCACTTGAATCAGACTTCTTAGTTGATGTTGGATGATTGATTTTGCCTCTGAACGGTGGTTCAAGTTCTTTTTGAAGTAGCAATTGTTTTGGGAGATTCACTATATGTGGGAGTCCCGGACTCAATCCTGGAAGTCTGGGTCTTTTCCTCTTTTTCTGGGCGAAGAAGAGGAAAAGAGGAGAAGAAGAAGAAGATGAAGAAGAAAAGAATAATCAGTTTTGAAACTGATTTTAAGTTTTTATTAAGGTTTTAATTAGAATTTAATTAGTGGGTTAGATTAGTGGATTATTAGGATTAGTTATAACCTTAATTAAAATAAAGACAGATTAGTCTTCCCTAATCTTTTAGGACACCCCTTATAATGTAGGGTGGATATTTGTACACAAAATGGTCCCCACCTTTTTTGAGTAATCCCCAAAAAATCGTTCAAAAAAATGAACATAAAGGACATTTTGAACCTAATTTCATCGAGTTTTTGCTAGGTTTAAAGCTGACGAGCTTATTCAGACCCAGTCTGTGTGTTAACACAACAATGAAAGAACAAAACTTACATTTGGGACCTTTAGTTGCAACCAAGAGACCAATGAAATTTATATTACTCGAGAGGTTAAATAGCCTTTTTTTTTTGGTCAACTGCAACTTGGCTGGACGTGCCATCTACATATTTAAAATAGGTTTCTCTTAATATAGCCCACACATTTATTAATCATAACCCAAAAAGTTCAAGATAAAATGAAAAACCAAAAAAGTCTTAATTTTTACTAACAATTAAATTTCAATTCTCCTTCTTACTCAAAATCAAAATAGAACCTAACACAACTTATAACCCAAAAAGTTCAAGGTAAAATGAAAAACCAAAAGAGTCTTAATTTTTACTAACAATTAAATTTCAATTCTCCTTCTTACTCAAAATCAAAATAGACCCTAACACAACTTAATCATACTTCAAATTAACCTAGTTAATTTGGGGCTCAGGAACATTATTTGGGGGTAATGACTACAGGACAAAAAGGGGCACTAAAAGGTAAAAAGGATAACCCTTATCCAACTATTTTACATAATGACTAATTTACCCTAATTAATTAGTATTAATCGGGGTGATTAATTAATATTTAATCAAATTAAACTAGAAATTAACTAATCTTGATTCGTCATCAAAACATTATTTATTCTATTTATTTTTTTGAAAAAACTCGACCAGAATCGATGGTTGTTCATGCTCACATAATCATATTCTAAGAATCGGTTTATGAGGCTTAGAACATAAACCGATTGTAAAATTCAAGAGTATTCCTGTGATTTTTTTTCGTCAGAATTGGTTTATGTTCATGCCCACATAAACCGATCGTAAATCTGGAAATTTCTTCGACTGTTTTGCTCGTAATTTCTTTGTCCGATGTCAGAATGACCTCATTCTTTTTGCGTTCAATTCATAATTTCATGCTCTATAATATAAAGATAAAAAATTTGAGATTTATGCAAAAATTCAAACATGGTTAATGAATCGGTTGATGTTTATCTTTATATTATAGAGCATTAGTGTGGGGAGAGAGATGGAGTGTTTTAGGGTCAAATGTGAAAAAGTAAGTAAGGTCAAATAAGTATTAGTGTGAGGAGAGATGGAGTCGTACACCCTTCATCCTCCCTAAAAAATTTCTCTCAAAACCTCTCTTTCTCCCTCCAATACCGCTTTTGTTTTTCTCTTCTGGTCTTCTATGCGGGTAGTTTAGATCTACTAGTAATCAGTTAATTTGATTTCTTTAAGTCTTTTCTACTGCTTTTTCATTTACTTAAGGGTCTTTCATGTGTTGTTGAGCTATTTTCTGTAGACTTGTCTCTTTGTCTTTCCATTTGGTTGATTGTTTCCCACTTAGTTGTAGCAAGTCTTGGCTGTTTTCTCTTCGTGTTATTGTGAATTTAAGTTTCCACATTTGTGTTATGTCTTTGAGAATCAAACTTTCTTTGTTTCTCTGTTCATTTGATTTTTTAACTCTTTAATCTGTTTTTCTGATCCCCTTTTAATCTCCTTTTATCTTTTCCTCTCGTGCCTTATTTTCTTTTTATTCTTGTCCATGGAGGTTGATTTGATTAGTCAGATGTCCAATAGTATCGATCTATACTTTGCTTCCCAGAACCCCTCTGTTGATTCCTCTTATGATATTAACTTCCTATGTAATCTTTTCGTTGGTCTTACCATTTCCGGTGATGATCTCAGCACCGGCCTGGTTACGCATCATAGCCCTTTGTGTGTCACTGAATCTATTAAGAGTTATAACTGTTATCCGGTAACCGGGATTAATTACTACGATGACCTAGCTCTAAGTCAATTCATCGGCGAGTGTTTGGTCAAGTATAGGATTGATCAGAGTTAATTCTTGGGTCAAGTCAACAGTGGGATCTGGTCAAGGTCAAGCGAAGGGTCAAGTCAATGGCTGGACCGGTCAACTCAATGGGTTAGTCAAGGTAATTGTTGAAGATGCAAATTTTGTTTTATACTCTTTAGAGACCTATAGGTATCTTTCATTGATCTTTATTCGTGGAGAATGTATCCTTGCTTATATTGATGTTGTGGTAGTTTACTTCTTCATAATCATAAGTTTAACCTGATTTGATCTCTTCGAGACTTATGAAAATGATAAGAACTTGCATTTATCTAGGATGTTGCCTCAAAATCCTAGATATGCAGTATATCTTTTTGAGGTGGAAAAGGATATTGATCTGATTCATATATATTATTGTCTTCCTGGTCAGCTTCTTAAGATTGAGTTTATCCGCGATGATGCTTCACAACTTACCATGATCTGGCTGTTGAAAATGTTGATATGGTCAGCTTCTTAAGATTGAGTTTATCCGCGATGATGCTTCACAACTTACCATGATCTGGCTGTTGAAAATGTTGATATCTCTAGACAAATTAGACTTGGATTTTATCTATTTTTTCTTGATTGTAAATGTCTAAATAAGTTGGTTCTGAAGAAGTATGTTGTCAGTCGTATGCTTATCGTGGAGGGTGAATTTGGTCTATGGTTTTCTTGTTCTGAATGTTTATGGAGTAGTTATTTTCATTTGGATGATATCTATTATTGGTTAAAAATGTTTACGAGAAATAGCTACTTAGTGCAAGTTGAAGACTATTGTGGCCTGGATCATGTTTGGTACTGTTGTAGTACATATAAGAATAGGAAGAATGAGTTAGTCGTCAAGAGCACTTATACTATTCTCCATCTCGTAGTTACTGGTACTGATACCCTAAGACAAATTCAACTTGACATTTACTTGTTTTCTCGAGAATGGAATGATATATTTATTCTGGTCCTCGAAGAGTGAAAATGTGTGGGTCTAACAACCACACCCAACAATTCGTTTGGCAATCTGAGAGGACTTACTCCAATACACTTTATAGAGAATTAACTAGACAGTCAGACTCAATTTAGAATAAAGTATATCAAAGAGTTTAATATCTCTAACTCTTAATTCAATCCGCAATCAGCAAATAAAAATCTGCGAGCCCGATTGAATATAAGAGGAATTACTTGAACGGTACCAAAGACCAATGTTCAAGTGTCAATCAATGTAAATCAACAACCAAAGGTTGGATATTCTAATTGATTGATCTTTACGCACAACCTGTGATATTTCAATTATATAACAAAATATAATGCGGAAAAGAAATAACACAGACACCATAATTTTGTTAATGAGGAAACCGCAAATGCAGAAAAACCCCGAGACCTAGTACAGATTGAACACTACATTGTATTAAGCTGCTACAGACACTAGCCTACTACCAATGAACTTCAGATTGGACTACGGTTTAACCCTAATCAATCTCACACTGATTCAAGGTACAATTGCGCTCCTTAAGTCTCTGATCCCAGCAGGATACAACGCACTTGATTCCCTTAGTTGATCTCACCCACAACCAAGAGTTGCTACGACCTAAAGTCGAAGACTTGATAAACAAATCCATCTCACGCAGAAAATGCTATAGGATTGAATAAATCTGTCTCCCACAGAAATACCCAAGAGTTTTTGTTCCGTCTTTTGACAAATCAAGGTGAACATGAACCAATTGATAAACCAGACTTATATTCCCGAAGAACATCTAAGTATTATCAATCACCTCACAATAATCTAAATCGTATGATGGCTGAAAAGGCGAGGGTACCCAAATATACCTCAAGCTAAAACTTTTCCTACCTATAAGTCCTTTCTATGAAAGTGATTGTCTATGGACTGAGTCGAGACAATGCAACTAATCGACTTCGTGTGATCGTCTATGGATACGAGATCGAGGCAATACAACAACGAAGTATGTTACTTGATAAAAAGGTTCAGACTTAACCAAACACAATAAGATTCACTTATCAAGTAAATGGGAATTAACATTTTTGTGATTTATTTTAATTATAATAAAACAATTATAATGCGGAAATATAAAGTAAATGATACAACAAGATTTTGTTAACGAGGAAACCGCGAATACAGAAAAACCCCCAGACCTTGTCCAGAATTGAATACTCTCAGGATTAAGCCGTTACACAAAATTACACCTAACTTCGTATAGTTGAGACCAAACAACTAAACCTATAGTTCACCTAGTTCCGTCTGTATTCCCACGCCTCCGACCTATGAATAAGTCACGTACTTGGAACAATTCCTTTGGTTCGTATTCCAAACAGTAAAGGAACAACAAATCTGTTTGGTATCAACTCTATTCAACCAAGTGGTATGAGTCGGACAAAGGCTCTTCTGTTTATGTTAACATAAACTCCTTCGTCATGTCCTTAGATATATCTTATGTTCAATTACCGAAGTAATCGTTTAAGATTAAGCCAACAACACTATTAATTCAAATAATTGTGTTGATGCTGATCTACTCAATTAATCAATCTAATCTATCCCAAGGATAAACCGATTATTAATTGGATCCTCTTTTACTGAAACAAGTATTGTGCACACCAAAGATTATGAACCCACAAATCAGAAATCTTCAATATCTTCTTCGTCTTCAAATCTTCTTAGATCTTCAATAAAAACCTGCACACGATTACTTGAATCTCTTGTGATCAATCACGCACAGAACGAAGTCTGTTAACAATGGATTATCACAAGATCGTCTTTAGAACTAACAACAGTCTAAAGATCCCTGTCGAAACTCTGAACTAGTTTGAGTGAATCTTATATCAGAAGAGAAGATTCTCAAGTATAAACAAACTAGGTGCAATAAAAGTTAAACCACCGTTAGTCAACCAAATCAATGAAAACAAAAGATAAACCCAATTATCTAGTTTCCCATCAACGGTACTCGATTCTCAATCCCAAAGAAGACTTTAAACTGAGCGTCCGTAAGAGATTTCTCCTAATTAGGTTACTCTCCTCTCCGAATTGGGCGGCCCCACCAGTAACAACACAACAAAGAGGAAGTTTATTGTTACGAAGGATTAGTTTGCTAGAAAGGCAAATTTCAAGTATTTATAGACAAGGAAGTTTGGACACCAAGGAATTTCCAAAACCGAAAATATTCTCAAAATATTCATTAAAGTACAAATTCGGTTTCCATAATTCCTGAAAATGCTCTGTCCAAAAATAATGATCGAAATCTCTCGGAAAATCTCTAATTAGTAAATGCACATTACTAATTCTTATTTTCCTAAAAATGAAGTTAAATACCTTAATTCAAAGATTCTTAACTTATTTATGTTTCGATCCTGGAATTCTCTTCCCTTATATATTAAGAAAAAATTTGAACAATTAAAGAAATTCATAGCACGTGTTCAAAGTTTTGTAAGTTCTCTTTCACACTTACCACCTTGAAACCGATTTGCCACACTTCCAAACAAGTTTTGAATTGGTTCATCTGACTTTCAAGAACTATACGATTGATCAAATAACATTCAATCACAATCATGGGTTTAACGGTTCTACCAAAACAAGTTTCGGTTCTACCTTCCATGTGAGTACTGTGCATAGTCACACTAGATTTCCAAAATTCGGTTGATGGTATCTAACTTATATGTGTTGCACATGTCCATAGGATCGGTTCCCCTTTGCCTAAAAACGTGTTGCACATGTTCATAGGATCGGTTCCCCTTTCCCATATTTGGTCAGACATAAAATCACAAACCCGATCATACCATCTCAGGTGATTACTTAAGATCGGTTTTTACTAATAAAAGTTATACCATAACATAAGTCAGGCCTTTGTGAATAGTTTTACCAAGAACACAACAATTCATGAACGGTTATACTAAATCACACATATTGGATGTTCACAAGATATGCAATGAATAACAATCCCAATAACGCCTGGCGATTTATTATCTACATAATCACTAACCTCAAGTGAAATGGTTATTGTTGTCGTTGTAGCTTCTTGCTTCTTCACATCTTCAAGTATTCGCAATACTTGTAAAGTCTCAAATCCTAATACTTTCAAGCTAACCTATACGAAGTTGACTCTAGTACATAACCAAACGACTCTTAACATGAGTTTTGATTCACTAAAATATGACAACCAAACTTGACATACCAACGCTTGGTGGGTTCAACCAAGCTATGCTCTAACAATCTCCCCCTTTGTGAATTTTAGTGACAAAACTCTTACATCATATGGATAAACAAATTACAAGAATTCATTACACATACGCTTGATTCCCGATTCAACGGTACAGTAAACTGCTTACATTCAATCCTTGAAAATGTCGTTGTTGACATTATAATCACAAAGCTAATACTCCTCCTAAGGAAGATAGGAATATATTCAATCCACACGTCTTTGTTATACCAATTCATATGACATGTTACTCCCCCTTAGTCTGTGCTTTCACTCTTTCGTTTAGATAAAACGTTTAAGCACCAATGTTCTTTTCCTTAGCGATACAAATCAATATAAAATCAGTGCCAGTATCACTTGTTTACTCCATATATTTCTCCCCCTTTTTGTCACAAAATGATAAAGAAACGAAAAAATAAAGGACAACATGAAAAGAATCTTACAAATCTCAAAATAGACTTGCAATCTGTAGAGTTAGGCACGAGGGTTCCACACACCATGTTCTGATAACCAATATCAAAACCGAAACTACAAGTAGTTTTATTTTGATAAGTTACCAAGGAAACAATTATGCGAAACAATTTTTCCATTTTAGTTTATCAAACCAAAAATTAACTAAGCACCTTAGTCCCTTTGCTAAACCGATTGCACAAAAACAATCGCTTAATTCGATAAGACCAAAATAAAGATAACTCTATTTTTATCACCAGGTTCTAATTATCTACAAATTTAGACCTTTCAATTTTAAACAAGACAAGTACTAGGTTAGTTAACTAGAATTTCTTGTTAAGGCATTCGATTAGACTTGAATAACTGAAACCTCACTTTGATAAGTCTAACTAAGATCAAAATTAACTTAGTTTCTCTTATCCGGAATTGAATTGGACTAAACAACTCATCCTGAATCTTTTTATTTCGTTAAGCCATAAATAATTCATACAAACCAAATAAATCAACTTGCATAATTATTCACCTCAACCGGAAGCAATTGAAACAACATAGACATTAAAAGCAGCGCAATTGAACCAAAATTTTGTAAGTCTAAACAATTGATACCACACAATAAAGCGAGATAACAATAGTTTCTCTTAACCGGAACCAATTGAATCACACATACATCCATACACACATCACGGAATAAACATCAATTGAACCGAAATTGTGTTAAGCAAAAGCAATAAATATATATGAAATAAACTCAGGCTTTTCTTAAATAGGAAACCAATTAACTAACAAGATTGTTACCTCAAATTTCGCATCCACTTCTCCAATATGATAGCATCTTCTTCCAGGGAGAATTGATATCGAAATATCATCATGTTGTCATCCTTATGTAAAAACAAAAGAATAACAACAACCAACCTTTACTAGAGAAAGGTTGAAATCGGTTTTAACAATTGCAAGCAAAAGTTGAAAACCGTCGAAACACATATGCTTTTATGTTAAACCAAAACCAATTCAACATACTGTGACTTTTTCACGTATTGTTTCTACCAGAACCCCTCATGATTCTTTGATAAAGCCTACCAACATGGGCTAGAATTAATCCTGCTAAATCAAAAAGTCACCCAAACCACAAGGGTTCACAACATTATGAGATCGAATATTAAGGTAGTAAAACCGAAATCAAACATCCCATAAACATACATAGCAATAAGATAAAAGCATTCAAGCACGGTCTATGTAAACCGAAAATTATCACAAGAAAAATTATAAATCAAATAATTTTATTCATAATAGTTTTATTCATAATAGACTAATACAATCAATGAAAGAAATCAAAAAATTGATGTCTATTTTTCTCTTGCAACTTAGTCCTTCATATCAAAGCTGAATGAAGGTGGATTACTACTCTTCAACTTTTGAAATTCTTCAAGTAGAAAACCTTATTGCTTGACCAGAATCTCCTGCAGATGAGAAATTTTCGAGAAGGATTCTGCAAGAGCATGTAATTCTGTCTTTGATTGAACACAAAAGTGTGTCAATGCCTCAATACACTGATCTTTCTTCAGAGTATTCTCTCTTTCCTTCTTGCTAAGCCAATCTCCCTTTCTGATTTTACCCTTAATATCAAGAGACGATCCAGACTTAGTTTTAAGATGATCTTTCTGATCTAGCATCTTCTCCAGAGAAACCATTTGATCCAGACCCATAGTTCGGACAAGGAATGACCAAATTAGGAGCAAGATCTTTTTATAATTTTCATACTACCGAAAATATAATATTCCTAAAAATACGAATATATCAAATATCTTCAAATACTAGATATTATTTCCATAATCTACATAAAAGTGCCTTGATTTTTCTTCTTCCTCACTCAAAGATTTGGCACACAAGGTGAGGAAAAAATTCTAATACCAATCAAGTGGCATTACTATGAGATTTTCTCTCATTATGGAATTTTGAACAACCAGAGTGTTCTTGATCTAGTATAGTATGAAAGGATCTCCTTTTGTTACTTCGAACTAACGAAGTATCTTGGGATTGACTGGAATTGCATATGCAACTCTTAGCAATTCTGTTTTTGAGACAGTTTTTGCATCTTGTCTTATTTTTCCCTTTACCATTAGGTGATTTAATAACATCGGAAGACATGTCCATTCTTAAAATGGGTAAATCACTAATGGAGGAGGAAGAAATAAGATTGACAACTAATGCAATATTAGTTGTTTCCTCTTCTTCAGAATCGTATGAATCAGAGGTCTCATTTAGAGTTACATCCAATGCCTTGCTTCCAGTGTATTTCTTAAGATTGGGACAGTCTTTAGCAATATGACCAAACCCTTTACATTTGAAGCACTGCGGATGATATTCATCATCTTCTTCATGATCCTTTTTGATAGGAGCTCGATCATGTAGGCGAGAAGATCGATAAGTATCCTTAACGAATCTCTTATTTCTTTTCTTTAAGAAATCTCGAAACTGTCTAGTAATTAATGACAATGATTTTCGATTTCATCATCAGAATTTTCTGCAATCTGTTCATCTGAATCGTCCATTCGAAGGTTTTCCCAATCAGAAGTGAGAGTTTGAAGTCTATCTTCTTTCTCTGATGAATTTCCTTCGAATACGATCAGAAGATTATCCAAAGCTTCTTTCGAAGTTTGACATGTTGATACCTGATGTTGTAGATCACGGCTTGCAGCATGTATTATATCATTCAAACCATCTGAATTCTGCTTTGCAAGAGCCTTTTCTTCGTTCGAAAACTCTACTAAGCGTTTAAACTCAGTTTCTGAATTTTCTATCTTTGGACGAATATAACCATCGACGACTAATAGCCAAGTATTAAAGTCTCGTGATTGAAGAAAAGATCTCATAGCAGATTTCCACCATAGATAGTTTGTTCCATCAAATCTTGGCGGTATGTTAATTGAAGTCGATTCATGAGAACTCGAGTTCATTCTTATAGGTTGGATCGCACCAAACACAGATTGTTAGATCTTTTCGTGTTTGCCTGCTCTGATACCAATTGAAAAGGCGAGGGTACCCAAATATACCTCAAGCTAAAACTTTTCCTACCTATAAGTCCTTTCTACGAAAGTTATTGTCCGTGGACTGAGTCGAGACAATGCAACTAATCGGTTCACACTTCATGTGATCGTCTATGGATACGAGATCGAGACAATACAACAACGAAGTATGTTACTTGATAAAAAGGTTCGGACTTAACCAAACACAATAAGATTCACTTATCAAGTAAATAGGAATTAACGTTTGTGTGATTTACTTTAACTATAATAATACAATTATAATGCGGAAATATAAAGTAAATGACATAGCAATATTTTGTTAACGAGGAAACCGCAAATGCAGAAAAACCGCGGGACCTTGTGCAGAATTGAATACTCTCAGGATTAAGCCTCTACACAAAATTACACCTAACTTCGTATAGTTGAGACCAAGCAACTAAACCTATAGTTCACCTAGTTCCGTCTGTATTCCCACTCCTCCGACCTATGAATAAGTCACTTACTTGGAACAATTCCCTTGGTTCGTATTCCAAACAATAAAGGAACAACAAATATGTTTGGTATCAACTCTATTCAACCAAGTGATATGAGTCGGACAAAGGCTCTTCTGTTTATCTTAACATAAACTCCTTCGTTAGGTCCTTAGATCTATCTTATGTTCAATTACCGAAGTAATCGTTTAAGATTAAGCCAACAACACTATTAATTCAAAGAATTGTGTTGATGCCGATCTACTCAATTAATCAAGGGGTAATTTGCGTTACCTTCCCTGTAAATATTGGTAATTTGCATTACCTCCTCTACAAAATTTAAATTAGCAAAACCTCATCTCGTCAATAATTCCGTTTATTCCAAGTTAGCTGACTCAGCACTAACTTATACGTGGTTTTTATTTTTTTTGGAGTAATTTGCGTTACCTCCCCTATAAAGATTGGTAATTTGCATTACCTCCCCTGTAAAGATTAGTAATTTACATTACCTCCCCTACAAAAAACCACGTGTAAGTTTGTGCTGAGTCAGCTAACTTGGAATAGACGGAATTATTGAGGAGAAGAGGTTTTGCTAATTTTATTTTTGTAGGGGAGGTAATGCAAATTATCAATCTTTACAGGGGAGGTAACACAAATTACCCCATTAATCAATCTAATCTATCACAAGGATAAACCGATTATTAATTGGATCCTCTTTCACCGAAACAAGTATTGTGCACACCAAAGATTATGAACCCACAAATCAGAAATCTTCAATATCTTCTTCGTCTTCAAATCTTCTTAGATATTCAATAAAATCCTGCACACAATCACTTGAATCTCTTGTGATCAATCACGCACAGAACAGAGTCTGTTAACAATGGATTATCACAAGATCGTCTTTAGAACTAACAATAGTCTAAAGATCCCTGTCGAAACTCTGAACTAGTTTGAGTGAATCTTATATCAGAAGAGAAGATTCTCAAGCATAAACAAACTAGGTGCAATCAAAGTTCAACCACCGTTAGTCAATAAAATAATGAAAACAAAAGATAAACCACAATTATCTAGTTTCCCATCAACGGTACTCGTAGAGCTTCTCAATCCCAAAGAAGACTTTAAACTGAGCGTCCGTAAGAGATTTCTCCTAATTAGGTTACTCTCCTCTCCAAATAGGGCGGCCCCACCAGTAACAACACAACAAAGAGGAAGTTTATTGTTACGAAGGATTAGTTTGCTAGAAAGGCAAACTTCAAGTGTTTATAGACAAGGAAGTTTGGACACCAAGGAATTTCCAAAACCGAAAATATTCTCAAAATATTCATTAAAGCACAAATTCGGTTTCCATAATTCCTGGAAATGCTCTGTCCAAAAATAATGATCGAAATCTCTCAGAAAATCTCTAATTAGTAAATGCACATTACTAATTCTTATTTTCCTAAAAATGAAATTAAATACCTTAATTAAAAGATTCTTAACTTATTTATGTTTTGATCCTGGGATTCTCTTCCCTTAGCTATTAAGGAATAATTTTGAACAATTAAAGAAATTCATAGCACGTGTTCAAAGTATATCGACATCTTAACTTTGTAAGTTCTCTTTCACACTTACAACCTTGAAACCAATTTGCCACACTTCCAAACAAGTTTATAATTGGTTCATCTGACTTTCAAGAACTATGCGATTGATCAAATAACATTCAATCACAATCATGGGTTTAACGGTTCTACCAAAACAAGTTTTGGTTCTACCTTCCATGTGAGTACTGTGCATAGTTACACTAGCTTTCCAAAATTCGGTTGACGAGGTACTAGGATCGGTTCCCCACATATATATGGAATCTAACTTATATGTGTTGCAAATCCATAGGATCGGTTCCCCTTTGCCTAAAAATGTGTTGCACATGTTCATAGGATCGGTTCCCCTTTCTGCTATAAACCTTGCTGCACCTCATACAAGGGTCGGTTCCCCTTTGTGATGTATTGCACCTCTTACTAGGATCGGTTCCCCTTTCCCATATTTGGTCAGGCATAAAATCACAAACCCGATCATACCATCTCAGGTGATTACTTAAGAACAGTTTTACTAATAAAAGTTATACCAATACATAAGTCAGGCCTTTGTGAATAGTTTTACCAAGAACACAACAAGCCATGAACGGTTATACTAAATCAAACATATAGGATGTTCACAAGATATGCAATGAATAACAATCCCAATAACGCCTGGCGATTTTCTTTTCGATTCACAAACAAGTTTATGAACTTACTTCCTTAGAACATATGTAAAACATTGTTCCCTAGGATGAAATCCTCACCTCATACCCATACATAATTACAGTAGAACTCAAATGATTATAGCAATGTCTTATTTAACATAATCACTAACCTCAAGTGGAATGATGATTGTTGTCGTTGTAGCTCCTTGCTTCTTCACATCTTCAAGTCTTCGCAATACTTGTAAAGTCTCAAATCCTAATACTTTCAAGCTAACTTATACAAAGTTGACTCTATTACATAATCAAGCGACTCTTAACATGAGTTTTGATTCATTAAAATATGACAACCAAACTTGACATACCAACGCTTGGTGGGTTCAACCGAGCTATGCTCTAACAATGGCGAAAGTAGATATTGTGGAATCACAAACGATGAGACGAAGATGTTTGTGATATCATTTTATCATGCCTACCGGATAAATTAATCTCGAGCAAATTTTAGATAAGATAGTACCCAAACGATAGAATCGGACAATATCAGAACACGCAACTACAAGAGAAATAGTTGGGCCTGGCTTCACAATCCCAATGAAGTCTTTCAAGTCGTTAACCTACAAGGTTTAGGAAAACCTAAGGTTAAAGGAGAATCGACTCTAGCTTATGCAACTAGTAACGCACAGGAGGTGTGGGGATTAGGTTTCCTAGTTGCTAGAGTTCTCCTTTATACAGTTTTCAAATCAGGGTTTGCAATCCAAGTTACCTTGGTAACAAAGCATTCAATATTCATCGTTATATGAAAAACCTGATTCAACCAAGCTAATATCTTTCAACCGTTATATCGAACTTAGATTTTTACCCACAAATGAAATGTACCCTCATTTAGGTTTATGAACCGTACCCAAACGTGTACACCCATGTTGGCTCAACAATGGTCAACCGAAGTTAGCCATATGATAACTCTCATATCAACCATATTCATCTTATTCATAACTAGTTCAAATGACTCAAATGAAACTAGTTAAAGAGTCATTCAATTGCTATATTCTCATAGAAGTATACAAGAACAAAATCAAAACAAAATAGGGTTGATTCACTCGAATCAATTCATGAACATTATAGCCACGGTTTGCAAAGATTGCATTCCTTATTATATAAATGTTTAAGTTCATGTACACAACCGATTTTAGAAAGTAACCCACTCAAGTACGCAAACGGTACACATACTTGAGTAGCCGGACTTGAGTTTGGTTACACCAGTACGTGTACGGGTGTGCATACTTCAACATATTCCAAACTCCAGCAGATTTTCACGGCCGTGAACTTTCCGCCGGTATGCGTACGTGTAGGCATACTTGCCCAGACATCAGTAACCACCAGTATGCGTACGGGTACGCATACTTCAGGTTCCCAGTTTTGGACTTGTATACTAATGTGATTTACACACTATGCTTATATCCAAACATGGTTACACGATTCTAAACTCTTTATTTCAATCATTGAAGCTTTCTTAGAGGATGTTATATAGTTGTTCACAAACTATTTTTCGTCAAAGCGATTTTCAAGGTATTGAAATTATCATAATGAAACATTCCAAGACAACACCAAATGATTGTATCACTCAAACCATGTAAGATGTGACTCGACAATTTTCATACGATCTTATTCGGACTTTCTCACGAATGTAAGATGAATTCAGCCGAAGCGAAAGCTTTCCAACACATATTCCGAGAAATATATAAGCGAGATAAACTCATCTCGAAATCTCAAATATGTATAATAGAATACTATACCGTAACACGACTTATGTCTCAATATAGGAGATAGAGTTGAAATAGACTTTCCAAGTGATAGATAAGTTTCAGTCTCCACATACCTTTTGTCGATGAAGCTCCACAAGCTCCCCTTAGTAGTTCTTCGTCTTCAAGATATGAACGCCGTGAAGTCTAAAGCTCAGATACACAATCTATGTCCTAGTTCCGAGACATCTAAATAGGCTAGAAACCAAGACTCATAGTTTTGGTCACTAACATTGACAAACATGCTTGAGATAACAATGCATGCGAGTTCGACCGAGCAATGCTCTAACAATCTCCCCCCTTTTTCAATTTTACTGACAAAACTATAAATACAGATGGATTACAAAATAAATAAAATCTTTGTAGCTTCTCATCCAAATGCTTGATCTCCTTGGCATCTTCAACATTACTCGTAATCTTCGTCACTTCCAAGTACTCCAATGATTCCAAAGGTTGTAAGTTTAATATCAATGTTGTTGAGGATCCGTAGCGATAAAAATGAGAAAACAAATGCTCTCGATCGTTGTTATACAGTGTCATAGTATTATCACACATCATCAAAGTTCAATTGCATCACAACTTTGACAATAATACTACGGTGATATGTATTACTCCCCCTTAGTCAATACATCATCTCAATATGAAAACCACTCCCCCTTACATAATGATCCGTAAACCAGATGTATTTATAATATGAAACTACACATTATTTCTCCCCCCTTTTGTCAATAAAATTGGCAAAGGTACGAAAACTAGTGGGATCCTAATGAAATTTCCATAGAGATTATTCATGACCAAAAGAGAACAAACATACCAACAAATTTAGATGCAATCATAATGCCGAAGCTAAATGCATTCATCAAGGAGTTTATAAATATACAAGATAACCCCTATAAAATTACACAGCCGCACTCCACACAAAGATATTGCGATTAATCACAAGTTCATAAACGTACTCTCCCCCATAAAATATCAATTCCAAGAGAACAACAAAGACGACCTTGCTTTTACAAGAAAAGAAGGATTTCATTGGATATAACTAAATCACATGAAAACACGAATTTGTATCCAAAAAATCAATAGAATTAACCACACAAGATGATCAATTCAATTGCACATGCTCGACATAAGAGAACTTACGGAGCAACACAGTAACAACACAAAGATGTGGATCCGGGAAGATCAATACTGCGGAATAAACAAGAAATCACTCTATTTTCCATCACTATTTGCACAATGACATAAAATAGACAATTCTTGTAAACAAAAGGTCATCATTTCTTCCATCAATATTTGCATAATGACATAAAAGGTATAACTTTTGTTCGTCAAAAGTTCATTCTATCTTTTATCAATACTTTCATACCGACATATACTAGAGATAACTTTTGAACAAGTATGGGACAGTCAAGGTTCACGAATGTAAACAACTTATCCCATAACAATTTGCAATATATAAAACCATAAAGATTAAAATTGCAAAAATCATCTTCCAAATAACTTAGAGTTTAAATAAATAAATCTAAAAACATTGAAGATGAAAATCGTTGGACATAGCTATGTGTAATCACAATAATGGCTATTCCAAACTCTAGTAATCCTTCTCAAAAACAAGAATAAATTCTCATAAGAAGTTTCCTAGGCATCAAGAGAAACTCGTAATGCACATATAAGATGATTTGTCCTTAGAGGGTAGAATCAATCTCCTTCGCCCAGATTTATACCAAGAATAGCTACCAAAGGCGTATAAAAAGATTTTCTTAACAAAGAAGAACTTACAAAGTCATTAAAGACCATGCACCTTAGTTCACATAAAATGACTGTGAACATTCAAGATTCCCATAGTAATGCGTACCACCGCCCATTATTGAACTTCCTTCTTTGTGATTCACCAACAACATTCTTGTAAAAGCTATAAATGGGCTTAGAATAGTAGTACTCCATGAATCCAAGTGCCCAAGTCCAAGAGAAGTGGAACATGTGCGACACAACGGAGCAAAACACTCAAAAATAAGAGACAAGACAAATACCAATCTTAACTCATCCAAATTCAGGAATTCTCATCTCCAATTTGAAGATAATTCAAAGAGGAACAAAATTCAAAAATAATGAGGTCACGAAGAAGTTGCGGCCAAAACAAGTTTACCGAATATCGTCGTCTAAAGGTCAGTATGCATACGGGTTTGCAGACGAATTTTCGTGACCTGGAGCAGTATGCAAACATGTATGTGTACTTAAACCCCTGGATTTTTATTTTAAATGATGTTATGCATACCTTGTATGTGTACCATGAAGTCTAAACATCCCAAACTACTATATTCAAACCTAAACATTTAAGAACCTTAAACACAGATCAAGTTAGGCAGAAATGAACGATAAGCAAGGTACATGGATCATTATAAGTACTCTAAGCAAATAAAAACACAAACCTTGCTCAAGTTTATAGACATACCTTTTTAGAATAATCCAATCAAATTCTACAGCCTTACCAAACATAATATGTGTGTCCTAATTCTCGTGCTTCCCTCACTGTGTACATAGCACGGCATTCCTTGGTGAAGATGCACTAATAACACACTCAAGTTGTGTTGAGTTGAGCAATATCTTTCTCACCACAAGTGACTTTTGGATTATCATGAAAGAGATCGCTTTTAGAACCTTTCACATCCAAATCCATCTTTCTAAAGAAATTTTTAAGTTCCAACATCATGGATACTGCCTTCTCCATAATCATGGAATTTTCTGGGAGATCATTCCTTTTCACACTCAAAACATCATTGACTTTCTTTGGTATCCACTTCTGAGTGCGTTTAGAAACAATCAGAACCTTCTTCCCATTACTCTCTTCTAGAATTTTCGGAAGAGAATCAGATTGACTATTCTTTTGCAAGTTAGTCTTTCTCCAACTGGGAACATCGGATCTTGTATTCTTCTTTACGAAGTTATCCTTTTGATAACCATTACGATTGTGAAAAGGATTCGTATGACGTTTATAGGCAAATCTAGTTTTATCACAACACTGATTCTTTGCCTAAAGGTTGGAAAGTTACAACCTGTAACGTTAAGGGGATTAATATTAACATATGATCTTGGTTTCATAACTTCTTGTGATTCCCAAACAAGAACATCATGAAATTTCTCATTTATATGGAAACAACATCTCCTTTACAGGTGATTTTTATTTCCGCAATAGTGGCAAATATAAGGAATGTTCTTACCTCGATCCATGTGTGCTTACTTTGGAGGTTGATATACTTTTCTCTTTTGAACCTTAATTGCCGGTGAAGGTATTTCACTTTTTCCATCAGTGGAAACCTTTTGTTGAGAAGAATCACTAGCGTTGAAAAATTTCACCTCTTTGCTAGTACTTGAAGCATCTATTCCCTTATAACCCAATTCTCGTGTATCACAATGATTTTTACTTGCTCCTAGCATAGTGGTTAATTTGCTTGAACTAGTATTGAACTTTTTCAAGTCATCTTCCAACATCTTGATTTTATCAAGAGCAACAACTAAATTAGCCTCAAGGCGTTTTTCTCGAGTGAGGTAAGCGCTTTCTATGTCATCAAAACTTGTTTGTTGAGAGTTAATCCTTGCTTCAGATTCTGCAAGTTTCCCTTCCAACAAAAAATACTTTTGATAAAGATTATCATATTCAAGTGAATTCATACGTAGGTTTTCCTCATAATACTTGAGGATAGATTTGTTTGAACGGTTCGAAACAAAAACACCTGTGTAACTTCTTCTCAATTTCTTATTTGTACGACAGAGATTAGTCAGAAAAGGTGTGACATGAGAAATTGTCATTTTTTTCTTTTCCAACGAATTCAAAAGCTTAACATACTCCGAGACTTCCCCATCAACATCTCTATCAATATCTGAGTCACCTTTGTCAGAAAGTTCATCCAACTGTTCTTCTAGGAGTGTTTCCCAGTTTCCACATGTTTAGATATTAACATAGATGTGATAGTTCTTTCAGGAGAATCCAAGCTTTGCAAAACATCTGGTAATTTCTGAACTAGTACGTTACAGAGATAGACTCGTCCATATAGTCATATTGCTACAAACACAGACTTATAAGGTCTATAACGTGTTTGACTGTTCTGATACCAATTGAAAATGCGGGGGTCTAACAACCACACCCAACAATTCGTTTGGAAATATGAGAGGACTTACTCCAATACACTTTCTAGAGAATCAACTAGACTGTCAGACTCAATCTAGAATAAAGTATATCAAAGAGTTTAATATCTCCAACTCTTAATTCAATCATCAATCAGTAAATAGAAGTCTGCGAGCCCGATTGAATATAAGAGAATTTACTTAAACGGATGTTCAAGTGTCAATCAATGTAAATCAACAACCAAAGGTTGGATATTCTAATTGATTGATATTTATGCACAACCTGTGATATTTCAATTATATAACAAAATATAATGTGGAAAAGAAATAACACAAACACCAAAATTTTGTTAATGAGGAAACCGCAAATGCAGAAAAACCAAGGGACCTAGTCCAGATTGAACACCACACTGTATTAAGCCGCTACAGACACTATCCTACTACCAATGAACTTCGGACTGGACTGTAATTGAACCCTAATCAGTCTCACAATGATTCAAGGTACAGTTGCGCTCCTTACGTCTCTAATCCCAGCAGGATACTACGCACTTGATTCCCTTAGTTGATCTCACCCACAACCAAGAGTTTCTACGACCCAAAGTCGAAGACTTGATAAACAAATATGTCTCACACAGAAAAGTCTATAGGATTGAATAAATCTGTCTCCCACAGAAATACCCAAGAGTTTTTGTTCTGTCTTTTGATAAATCAAGGTGAACATGAACCAATTGATAAACTAGACTTATATTCCCGAAGAACAGCTTAGTATTATCAATCACCTCACAATAATCTAAATCGCATGATGGCGAAACTAGATATTGTGGAATCACAAACGATGAGACGAAGATGTTTGTGATCGCGTTTTATCTTGCCTATCGGAGAAATTAATCTCGAGCAAATCTTAGAGAAGATAGTACTCAAACGATAGAATCAGGCAAGATCAGAACACACAACTACAAGAGAAATAGTTGGGTCTGGCTTCACAATCCCAGTGAAGTCTTTCAAGTCGTTAACCTGCAAGGTTTAGGAAAACCTAAGGCTAAAGGAGAATCGACTCTAGCTTATGCAACTAGTAACATAGAGAAGGTGTGGGGATTAGGTTTCCCATTTTCTAGAGTTCTCCTTTATATAGTTTTCAAATCAGGGTTTGAAATCCAAGTTACCTTGGTAACAAAGCATTCAATATTTACCGCTAGATGAAAAACCTGATTCAACCAAGCTAATATCTTTCAACCGTTAGATCGAACTTAGCTTGTTACACACAAATGGAATGTACCCTCATTTAGGTTTATGAACCGTACCCAAACGTGTACACCCATGTTGGCTCAACAATGGTCAACCGAAGTTAGCCATATGATAACTCTCATATCAACCATATTCATCTTATCGATAACTAGTTCAAATGACTCAAATGAAACTAGTTAAAAAGTCGTTCAATTGCTATATTCTCATATAAGTATACAAGAACACAATCCAAACAAAATTGGTTTGATTCACTCAAATCAACTCATGAACATTATAGCCACGGTTTACAAAGATTGCATTCCTTATTATATAAATGTTTAAGTTCATGTACACAACCGATTGTAGAAAGTAACCCACTCAAGTACGCAAACGGGTACGCATACTCGAGTAGTCGGGCTTGAGTTTGGTTACGCCAGTACGCGTACGGGTGCGCATACTTCAACACATTCCAAGCTCTAGCAGATTTTCACGGACGTGAACTTTCTGTCAGTATGCGTACGTGTACGCATACTTTCCCAGACATCAGTAACCACCAGTACGCATACAGGTACGCATACATCAGGTTCCCGGTTTTGGACTTGTACACTAATGTGATTAACACACTATGCTTATATCCAAACATGGTTACATGATTCTAAACTTTTTATTTCAATCATTGAAACTTTCTTAGAGGACGTTATGTAGTTGTTGTTCACAAACTATTTTTCGTCAAATCGATTTTCAAGTTATTTAAATTATCATAATGAAACATTCTAAGACAACACCAAATGATTGTATCACACAAACCACGTAAGATGTGACTCGACAATTTTCATATGATCTTATTCGGACTTTCATCACGAATGAATGTAAGATGAATTCGGCCGAAGCGAAAGCTTTCAAACACATATTCCGAGAAATATATAAGCGAGATAAACTCAGCTCGAAATCTCAAATGTGTATAATAGAAAACTATATCGTAACACGACTTATGTCTCAATATAGGAGATATAATAGAGATATAATTTCCAAGTGATAGATAAGTTTCAGTCTCCACATACCTTTTGTCGATGAAGTTCCACAAGATCCACTTAGTAGTTCTTCGTCTTCAAGAGATGAACGTCGTGAAGTCTAAAGGTAAACTACACAATCTATGTCCTAGTTCCGAGACATCTAACTAAATAGGTTAGAAATCAAGACTCATAGTTTTGATGACTAACATTGACAAACATGCTTGAGATAGCAACACATGCGAGTTCGACCGAGCAATGCTCTAACAAAGAGTATGATATACGTTGTTTGATCAATCTGAAGAATAAGGTTATTTTGTGGATTATGTACTCTCAATGCATGTTGGATGGTGATATCAGAGGTTTATTTAGTGCTTGTGTTAGTAACGATAGCAGGTATTTCTGGTTAGTTCCATGTCTTTGTGGTTCTTTATTTTCCGAAATAAAATTTGAAGGACAAGTTAATGCTTCTTCTCGGCATGTTGATGAGGTTACTTTGATTAGACTTGAAGCTTTTCTTTGGTTTCCATTATGGCTTTAGTGGTTTGTGTATCATTTCTTCGGGCTGGTTGCTTTCAGAGTTTTTTCACCGAATCTTTCTACTCTGATTTCTTGGGATGATTCGCTGTCATACTTTTAAGCCAGTTTACACCTTCGGGGGCTTGGGTTGTTAGTACATATATTTGGTATAGGTGTAAGATAAATCCTGTTATTGACCATAAGTAGTTTGGGAGGATGTTTCAACAGTTTGGATCTTCTTCTCGGTGGGTTTTCGAGGAATTTTACTCTATGTTCTTTTTTTCCAATTAGTCTTTTGGCACTCTTTTTTTCCAACAGTTTGGATCTTCTTATGGCCTTGATTCACCTTTGTTAGTCATCCTTCTCTTTGGAGGAGTGATGCACCTTTGTATGTCACACATGTCTCATTTATGAGAGTTAAACGTCAACATACCCATGTCTTGAAAGGGGATCCAGTAGTGGTTTTCTGTAATCATGGTCATAGTGACGCTGATGAAAAGTTGGCGGAATCAAAGGTTTCTTCGTGAGAACTGGATCACGTGAGGATGTCTACTTCTCTACCTGGCGGCAACAACTCTTGTCTTAACTCATATCTGTACTTCCCTTTGATTCATTTTCCTTATTGTTGTATTAACTTACTTTTCTTGTCTTGTTTATCTACTGTAATGGTTTAGCCTCCAGTATAGTGTCTACTAACTGTGATGGCTAATTTGCAACCTTTGATCTAAAAAAAAAGTGTGAAAAATTAGTGTAGAACCTAGTCCTAGCCACAACATACCCAATTACCTTAGAAGTAAGAGAGAGAAAATGAGAATGAGAGAGAAAATAGAAAGAAAAGCCCCCCACCCCATCAAATGTCACTTCCTTTTCCTTTTATAGACTTTTCTTTTTTACCTCTCTGAGACACATGTCTTCCTCCTTCCTTATTACAAAAATACCATTCCTTCCTTAGTAAGTTAGTCGTGGCACCTTGGACAACAACCTTTTATTCTCCTTGACCTGTTAATTCTCTTTATCACCCTTGGATATTATATTTAGGGTCGGACCAAACCTCCTTTTGGACTGGTCGAGTCCCCAAGTCCTCAATCCCCTTGTGGACTTGGGATTATAAATTGTGTAATGACCTCCTAGCTTAAGTAGTAAATTTTCATGTATCAACATTAGTCCCCTGGTTGTTGAAGAGACATAGTCTCATCAACTGTCATGCCGGTTGATAAGGTATTGCTCAAGGTACCCATATCATTTTGGGTGCAGGTCTGTCATGTATGCTAGCGTGTCCGTATAGAGAGCGACTTAGTTACAATGTTTACGCGGTTACACATTAATCAGTTGGCCCACGCGGTTGTGTACTACTATTTAGGAGCGGACATATTTGATGGGTTTAAGAAATAGTGAGGCCGATCACACAATCGGTCTCATA
Source organism: Papaver somniferum (assembly GCF_003573695.1). Classification (NCBI taxonomy): domain Eukaryota; kingdom Viridiplantae; phylum Streptophyta; class Magnoliopsida; order Ranunculales; family Papaveraceae; genus Papaver; species Papaver somniferum. The sequence goes on along the minus strand of NC_039366.1, from coordinate 157,042,512 downwards.
TGTGTCAACGTCATCGTGAGGAACTACAAACTTCGAGATCAGATTTCCGTAAAAGAAGAAAGTTGGTGTTCAACCGCCATAACGTGAAGCTATGAGCGAGGGTGCTACTAGTGTTGCGCTTTTTCCTCCAGAAATCATGAGCTTTCTCCCTTCTAGTTGAATCCAATTTTGTGGGATTACACCACCTTTTCAAAGGTCTACTCTTTGGCTATGAAAGTCATGGCTTGGAAAGTTGTTGTCCTAATTATGGTGATGTTAAAGGTGATTCTCATGATTTTAGAGAACGAATGCTCGTTGACGCGTCAAATGTTTGCATTAAGGCTCGTAAGTTGTGTTTTGTGTAAACACTAGCCATTATATAGACTTATATCGTGGTATTGGTCAAAGGGCCTCTACTACGTGAATAAGTTATACCAACTAGTTCGTAATGCAAGAAACTATTGAGAGAAAGCGGTGTGTTGGATATTATTATATGCTTATTTTATTTGAAGCTGCTTTGGCATACAAGTGAAAGCTCGAGAAAACAAGATGATAATGATGCGCTATTGGATTATCCCAAATTAAGTTGAGTTTTTCTATTTCCGCAGCATAGTTTGGTGTTCAGTCCCCAGTGTTGAAAAGTTTACGAGGAGCAATTGGTGCCAGTGATTTAAACGTCGGTATAAATGAGAATTCTTTTAAGATGCCACTCGGTTTTCTATCTCGACTGGTAATAGTCTCGCCTCACATATGCTTACTTCGTAAAAAGTTGATGTCATGCACGATATGTGTTTATGCAAGTATGATGAGTATTTGAACTCTATTACTAGTCCGCTTGCATCTTTTTTTTTTTTTTTAAATTATCTGGACTGTGGTGGAGGCCGATTAAGCCATTCCCACGACATAGCCAGCCTTTGATGTATTGTATACTAATGTGGACAGGGGATGGAGGCCGCTTAAGCAATTCCCACCATCGTAATCATAGTCAGCTTTTGATGTATTTTATACTTACGTGGATTGGGATGGAGGCCGCCTTAAGCCATTCCCACTGCCGTAGTCATAGTTGGCCTTTGATGTATTTTATACTTATGTGGACTGGGATGGAGGCCGCTTAAGCCATTCCCACCGCTGTAGTCATAGTCGGCCTTTGGTGTATTTTATACTTATGTGGACTGGGATGGAGACCGCTTAAGCCGGCCTTTGCTGTACTTTATACTTATGTGGACCGAGATGGAGGCCGCTTAAGCCATTCTCACCACCGTAGCCATAGTCGGCCTTTGCTGTATTTTATACTTATGTGGACTGGGATGGAGGCCGCTTAATCCATTCCCACCGTCGTAGTTATAGTCGATCAGAGGCGCGGAGCACTCCGTAGACTTTTCATTCAACAATCTCTGCGGACCATATTTTGTAGCTAGACTGGTACCCGAGGCATGTTACTAGAATTTTTGTTTATTACATAGCCGATCACGAAATTCGAGACAAGATGATATTATGCTTTGTGAAATTAATAAAGTGACAACCTACGCATGCGACTAGATTACATACACATTTCAGGAAGCGCAAGTTCAGACACTTCGTGCTTTGGATCGAATAAATATATGTAGAAGCGGAACATGTGTGTACAAAATTGAAATTCTCCTCCATACTAGCTCGGAAAACATATTACATTAAAATGGTGTTAAGGAAAACTGGTTTGGCAAGGGTCACATGCTCGATGATTCTTTAATAGGAAAGCTGTCAGAAATCGAAACAAAGTATGTGCTGCATACTTAAAACAAAAAGACAAATTTTCAGAAAAGAGATTGCTTCTTTGAGAAGCACGCTTGCTACATTGCGCTAAACAGTAGCAGTCAAACAAAATCACATATCCGATTCTAATATTTTTCATGCAGATACATGTCTAAGAAAACAGGCCGAGTATAGCCGCATTGGCGAGCAAAATCCGTCATAATGAGTGTGAATCAAACAATGTACAGACAAGATTACTATCAGCCAATAATGAGAAAGCGAGTAAATTCAAGCAAACAAGCTACCCATGCATTACAGACTTTTATAGCAACTGACAGCAAAACGGCATGTATGTTTTATTTAACATGCTTATATAGTTCTTATATGCGTAGCTCATAAGCGAGATCCATCTCGGAGTGAGATAACATGCTAAAGCCAAGTGATGAAAAATAACATGCTTGATGTTTTAATTAACCAGCTACATAAACATTCTATCCAGCGAGATTGTAACCAGGGATTAGTTATAACATTAAAGTACATTAAAGAAAAGGCGGGCACTAATCAGGTGGTAAAACAAATTATGAGTACCGAGTGATAGAGCGGGAAATTAATATATACACAAGTCAATGTACTAGGATATGTCAATTAAAAGAAAAACGAAGATCATGGAGATTTGAAATACCATGATAAGCAAGAGTAGCAAAAGTCAGTAATAATAGTTGCTAGTATGCAAAGATGTCGGCTTGGTTAAGAAATACCATGAGGTCCAGATCGTTGCAGTTGATTCAGAATTTTCTACAGGTACTTGATAGTACCTCAGTCGATATCGACACCTGGAGGAAAACCAGCAACTCATCGGGACAAGACCAGCAACTCACTGAGACAGCAGAATCGTGAGACGGTGAACGTGCTAGGGTGTGAACACGGAGAGAGATAAGCCGTATTAGATTGCTGTGGTGCTAGGATTGTTCAGTGGGAACTTTTTCTCCTGCAATTAGGCTAAGGCTGGGTTTGGTAATGTTTTTATTTTTGCAAAAGCACTTTCAAAATTTATATATGTTAATAATTTTTGAAATTGGTGTTTGGTAAAAAAAAATCAAAGTGCTTTTTACCCAAAATACTTTCTAAATTCCTCAATTTTCAAAAGCTGGGGAGGAGGAGCTTTTAAAAGCTACAAAAGCACAAGCTTTGGTCCCACCAAAATTTAATGTTTGATTTATCCTTTTTGTCCCTATTTTATTTTGTAAATGACAAAAATTACCCTTAAATATATATACAATCCATTTTTATTTCATATATTTTATTCTTTAATATTATTATATATTATTTCTAAACTATTTTATGATACAATTTCATTTAGTTTGTCAAAAATAAAAATAAAAACAAATACTAAATAATAAAATATTTGTTTAATAACACAGTTGATAATAATATTAAATAATTACTTAATTTTAATTTGATTTTTTGTTTGAAAATTATATATATATATATATATATATATATATATATTAAAAAGTGGTTAAGTAAATTTAATATTATATATGTTTATATTTAATAGTAAAAAAAATTAATTATTTTTAAACCCGATAAAATTGAAACAAAATTATTTTCAGATATATGTCTGTTTTTATCATTTGATACAACAACAATATTTGCATGTGATATTTTATCAAACACACTTTGATTGCTTTTGTTAATCAATTTTAACTTTATTTAATATTTTACCAAACGTCTAATTGCTTTTTTCTCACAGCACAGCACAACAACGCACAACAGAAAAGTGCTTTTGCAAAAACCGCAGCAATACCAAACTAGACCTAAGTCCTATGGTCTTCTAATCTAGCAGCTAGATTAGCAATCCACGTCAGCTAGGACAACCTCCTAAGTCCTGTGGGAGTGCTAATCTAACAACTAGATTAGCAGTTCACGTCAGCTGGGACCACTGCCCAGGGCAGTTTGATTCAGCGCTTTAAATTTCAGCCGTCAAATTGAATTTTGTGATTTTTGTGATCCGTGTGATTTTTGAATTTTTGTGAGCGCTGAACGGTCACTTTTTCAGCGCTGTTTGGTTCAGCGCTTTAAATTTCAGCCGTCAGATCGAATTTTATGATTTTTGTGATCCGTGTGATTTTTGTGAGCGCTGAACTGTTCAGCCCTGAGGTCACTTTTTCAGCGTTGAATCATTCAGCGTTTCAATCTCGCTGCTAGTTGAATTGCGAGCACTTACTAGGAGAGAGAAGTAGTGCTAACTTTTTTCCCACACTTTTTTCTTGATTTGCAACACTTTTTTGGCCAATCTAATAGCTCAATCTACTTCTCTCTCCTAGCATTTGCTCGCAGTTCAACTAGCAGCGAGATTGATACGCTGAATTGTTCTGCGATCAAAAAGTAACTTTAACGCTGAACCATTCAATGCTCTATATTTTTTATTAAATGTTTAGAGAGAATGTGATGGAGAGAGAGAGGAAAAAAAAGGGAGAGAGAGAGAGGAAAAAGAGGAAGAACGTGATAGAGAAAGAGGAAAAATAGGGAGAGAGAGAGAGAGAGAGAGGAAAAAAAGGGAGAGAAAGAAAAAAAAAAGAAGGAGAAAGAAATGGTAATGATTAGTTGTTTGGAAAATAAAATCATGTGACGTTGTTTTGTTCAGCGTTCAGTGCTGTTTGATTCAGCGTTTCGCTGCTAGATTAGAAATATCATAGAATTTAGGAGGTTGTCCTAACTGACGTGGATGGCCAATCTAGCTGATAGATTAAAAGACCATACGAATTAGTCTTACTTAAGCGCCCGGAGGTGGTATATCGTAATTAAGGTATTATGTATTTATTAAGTTTACAAATATTATCAAATGTATGCAGTAGCACCCTATACACAGTTAGAAAGAGGAAATAAGATTTCATTCACATAAGGTATTACCATAGGTGCTTGATAGCGATGTTTGATAATGAACAAGCCATAAAATATCATGCCGCATGCATGAAAATTAACATATACATCTCTCCCATTGGTTACTATTATTAACGGATGAATTGCGAGCATAAAGTTTACCTTAATTATCGGATATGGTCACATACGTTGTATTTAAAAGGAAGGCTGTTATTGGGACGTCACATTCTAATAGAGGGGCTTCATTTGGATTTTTAATGTCCAAAAAAGTGGTTATCGGATATCCTAACACATATACCAAATGTCTAGATTACCCTTTAATTAGAAGTGATTTTACGTCCAGGTTTGGATTAATTCCAACCATAGAATTTTATTTGCATGTAATTTTACCTCCAGGTTTGGATTAGTTCCAACCGTAGAAGCTCATTTTACGTCCAGGTTTCTTTTAATTCCAACTGTAGAATCCAATTTTACGTCCAGTTTTCTTTTAAATTCAACCGTAGAAGTGATTTTACGTCCAGGTTTGGATTATTTCCAACCGTAAAAGTGATTTTACGTCCAGGTTTGGATTAATTCCAACCGTAGAATTTTATTTGCCCAGGTTTGAATTAGTTCCAACCGTAGAAGCTCATTTTACGTCCAGGTTCCTTTTAATTCCAACTGTAGAAGTGATTTTACGTCCAGGTTTGGAATATTTCCAACCATAGAAGTGATTTTACGTCTAGGTTTGGAATATTTCCAACCGTAGAAGTGATTTTACGTCTAGATTTGGATTATTTCCAACCGTGGAAGTTTATTTTACGACCAGTTTTTCTTCCCACAAAAACTTTGTCCCGGAATTCACCAAGTATGCAACAAAATTCATTAATTTAATTTTTATCTAATTAAATTAAATTAAAATTAACTAAATAAGGGTTGTTTAGTCATTACAAAATTATTTGAGATAATGAGTTTTTGATATTACTTATGAGTGACCCGTTTTTGTCCTATTAGGTGACGCTCCTCTAATGGAATGTGACGCCCCAATAATAGCCTTCTTTAAAAGACGTCACATGCTTGTGTTGTATAGAGCATCCACGTGCACCAAATGACTATACACTGGTGGATAAATATCAGAAGTACTCAAATGTATTACTCTAAGGTAATCATCATGCGTCGGGTGTGACTTGATGTTGTCAACAAAAATTTTGAGATAGATTTCAAAAAATTAAAAAGGGATATGAGGTCATGCATTGTTCCTTTCTGATAATCAAACTAAAATAAAATTTATGATTAGAGAAGTGATCCAAGTCTTAGATCCTATTGCATCTTTCGTTTGAACTTTAATTAACTAAAACAAGCTCTGATTCACCAGGAACAGACAAAAAATAAGATTATATGGGTAAAAATTAAAAATCCAAGTATGTCGATTACGAACTTAAAGTCCGATTTTCGATCAAGATTTAAGAAGAAAGGCGAAGATGATTAAGATTTGATCGAAAATTGGTTAAGAAATTTTTGGTGAAATCGTTGATTTGGGTTTTTGAAACCCTAAGAAATTTCTCTGAGAAACAATCTTAAATCAAAGATTTGATAATTTTTCTGAAAGAAGTCGCGTAGGGTAGATTAAACTTATCTATTTATTCGTTATTGATGAATCCCCTGATTTAGTTGTTGATGATGAACCTCTTCAGCATCTCATACCTAATCAAAGCTAGTCACTTGAAAATTTCTTAAGTTGTTGTCGATGAATCAGATTTGGTGCTCGTGTCATTCCTCGGCTAGAAAAGGGTAAAGAATAAATGATGGTCGTTCTAGGAAGGGGAAGGAGCTGCGCTGCTGAGGGTAGGGCGCGTCATCGGTGTTTGTTAAAGGACGCTGATGTATTGACACAAGCGGAGATGAACGATGAGACACGGATATGAGATAAAGGGTAAAAGAGTCTCTTCCAGTAAGAAATTAGAAAGAAGGGATAGTTAAAAAGAGCATGGCGTCATTCGGGGCTACTTTTTTATTCCCAACCCACAAAAATAAATGTCTTAATTTTTGGAGATTACCTAAGTGTCCTTACACAATTGGTAGTTAGTATAGTGGTACTATCTATCGAGTGTTAAAGTATAAAACTCTAAATGGAATTTGTGGCCGTTAGCAATCGGTAGATAGGTGAATTTCATAAATAACTTCATAAACTTCCGATTACTCTGACCCAGTCTCAAATTTTTTGCTAACTTATTAATCGGACGTTTGGTGAAGTTCGTATACTACCGATTATTGTAGTTCCTAAATTCGAAAAAAAAAATAGAGATTTGGGAAAAACAAAAGTTGGGGCAACTTCATAATCGGAGGTTACGTTAACTTATTAACCTATTGATTATTATAGTTCCCAAATTCGAAAAATTAGAGATTTCGGCAAAAATAAAATTTGGGGAAACTTTATAATCGGAAGTTGGATTAACTTATTAACCTACCGATTACTGTAGTTCCCAAATTTGAAAAAATAGAGATTTCGGCAAAAACAAAATTTGGGACAACTTTATAATCGGAAGTTAGGTTAACTTATTAACCTACCGATTATGTAGTCGGTCATCTACAAAATAGAGTTGTTGGTACTTTAAGCTATAGAAGGATGGTATCCTTTTACCTTCTATGCAACACAAATACATTTAAACTCTCTCCAACATCAAAGAAATCATCTTCAACATAATGGCCCAACCATTCATTAATCTTAAAGAGTTCACGGTTGAAGAAAATTTATCTCTATGTAGGCGCTGCGTTCAATTCTATCCCAAGCGAGGGGAAGAACGTAGGCAACGAGGTGTAATGAGTATGAGTTATTTGGGGAGAATTCACGAAATTTTTTGTGTCGACACCGGTAACCCAAATAACCTTCATGTAGGTGATCTTTTCTGACGGGTTGGTTCCATAAACGGACATGTTGAAGAATTCGTCCATTTGACTTATCTTGTAAATAAATATCGATTAAGAGGTGAAACCAATGATGAGGTTATAGTGCGATCTCTCGGACAATGGCGGAGATGGAAAGGATCAAACTACCGTTACGAAGATCATTTCAGAATCCTTAAGGCGATGGACAAATTTAATCCGTTTAGGACTCGTCCAACACGCTAATCACAAGATTATGATATATCTACCGAATATGAAGTTTTTTTTGTTATTATCTAAAAAATTCTATACGTTAAGCTCTCTTTGTACGGGGGAGACCCTTGTGATATTCAAAAAGTTCATAACAATCAGACGTCTGTTTTATTATCTATTACCCGATTACACATAATCAGACGCATAAGTTAGTAATTGACTTCCATTTATCTTCACATTTCCGTTGCATAGAGTTGAAATGACATCGACATTACAAACTGCCCGCAACGACTATTTTTCTCAAAATAAACTAGATGTGCCTCGAATAACACAAAAAATCGGTAAATAATAGATATTATTATCTACCGATTATTGATGTTCAATGAAACTTTAATAACTAAAATGAACGTAATCGGACGTTTAATAAAATTACTGACTACCGATTGCATTCATTAAAGCTTGTCCATTATTCGTTACAATAACCCTTGGAAAATCCTCGTCGTTATAAATGGACCTCAATGTCTCCAACATCCGAATAAAACTCACGTCGTTCTCGTGATCCATTAAACCCCATGCAACCGTAACCGTGTTTTTGTCGGAAGTGTGGCAAGCAGTGTTCAACAACGATATGTTATATTTGTTTGTCTTATAAGTTGCATCTATCAACAAAATTTGATGAAAGCATTGTGCCAATTGGATCATCAAAGGATGTGTCAAGAAAATACGTACCACTTTACCATCCTTTTCTTCCTTTCGCAACACGTAGTCATGTAACTCCGCTAACCACTCGGATTGTTGCATAACCATTTTACCATCCCATTCCGTCCTTTTGATCGTAGCTAGGGACGACTTGATCGTAGACAAAGAAGAAAGGTTGCTGGGGTCGCCCGCCTTTATCTTACTTAAGATCGCACTTACTTTACAAATCCTCATAGACTTCACCGTATCCACTTTATGTGGTTCTAACTTCGCAACCATTACATATCCAATAAGAGTATCTGGATCACCGTGGTTATGAAAACCATTAGCAACTTTAGACATTTTTCACTCTTTACCTTCCCTACCATCGGGCTTATAGAAGACAATCTTAAATGGGCATCCAATCTTCTTTGTATGAGTTCGGTATTTCCTCCTCTCCGTATTCCTTTCAAACTTATGATTCTTTCCCTCGTGACTCTTTTTCTCCCCACCTTGTTCACATATCATTTCAAACCGAATATCCTTCACACAACGGTTCTGAACTACCACACACATCTTCTCCTTTTCCTTATTAATAAGCCATTCCTTTGCCTCCTCTTTACTTCCAAATGACTAACAAAACAAACCTCATAGGCATAAGCATTTAACATATATTATTTGAAGAAAAGAAAAGAGTAGTCATGAGTATACCAAATCCGTTTGCATAGTGGTGAGAAGTATCAGGCCTCAAATAAAATTCATCATCCACCGCTACAATATCTTACAAACAATAACAACAAGTTAGGCCATTATAATCGGATGCACATGATAGAACATTTCTACTGATTAATGCACAATCAGAGGATAAAAAAAAGTTAATAAACTCCCGATGAAATACTTTGAAAAGTTTACGGTTTCTGTATTGAAAAAGCGTGGGTCTAACAACCACACCCAATATTTCGCTTAGCAATCTGTATGGACTAACTCCAATATACTTTCAAGAGAATCAACTAGACAGTCAGACTCAATCTTAAGAAAAGTATATCAAAGAGTTATATCTCAATCTCTCAATTCAATACGCAATCAAACAAATAATAATTTGCGATCCCGATTGAATATAAGAGAGAAAACTTGAACGGTAGCAAAGACCAATGTTCAAGGATTAATCAATTTCAATCAACAACCAAAGGTTGGATTTACCAATTGATCGATTCAACGCACAACCTGTGATATTTCAATTATATAACAAAATATAATGCGAAAAAGAAATAACACAGACATCAGAAGTTTTGTTAACGAGGAAACCGCAAATGCAGAAAAACCTCGGGACCTAGTCCAGATTGAACACCACACTATATTAAGCATCTACAGACACTAGCCTACTACAAACTAACTGCGGTCTGGACTGTCGTTGAACCACAATCAATCTCACACTGATTCAAGGTACACTTGCGCTCCTTACGTCTCTGATCCCAGTAGGTTACTACACACTTGATTCCCTTAGTTGATCTCACCCACAACTAACAGTTGCTATGACCCAAAGTCGAAGACTTTAATAAACAAATCTGTCTCACACAGAAAAGTCTACAGGAATAGATAAATCCGTCTCCCACAGAAATATCTACAAGTTTTGTTCCATCTTTTGATAAATCAAGGTGAACATGAACCAATTGATATACCAGACTTATATTCCCGAAGAACAGCCCGGAAAAATCAATCACCTCACAATAATCTTAATCGACTAGCGAAACAAGATATTGTGGAATCACAAACGATGAGACGAAGGTGTTTGTGATTACTTTTCTATCTTGCCTATCGGAGATATAAATCTCAAGCCAATCTTACGATTGCACTCAATCACTATAGAAACAAAAAGATCAGATCACACAACTACAGAGAAAATAGTTGGGTCTGGATTCACAATCCCAATGAAGTCTTCAAGTCGTTAACCTACAAGGTTTCGTGAAAAACCTAAGGTTAAAGGAGAATCGACTCTAGTTATACAACTAGTATCACATAGGAGGTGTGGGGATTAGGTTTCCCAGTTGCTAGAGTTCTCCTTTATATAGTCTCCAAATCAATGTTTGCAATCTAAGTTACCTTGGTAAAAAATCATTCGATATTCACTGTTAGATGAAAACCTGATTAGATTCAAGCTAATATCTTTCAACCGTAAGATCGAACTTAGCTTGTTATACACAAATGAAATGTAACTTCATTTAGGTTTGAGTAACCGTACCTAAATGTGTACACTTAGTTGGTTCAACAATAGTTAACCAATGGTTAGCCATATGAGCACTTTCATATCAACCTTATTCATCTTCACCATAACTAGTTCAAATGACTCAAATGAACTAGTAGTTTGTGGGTTTATTTTTTTAAAGTGATATAATGTATTGGTTTCACAGTGTGACTGCACACTATTCTCTCAAGCATCGCATAAAAATCTGGTTAGGGCACACATCATCATCATTTTGTACCTCCTTGGACTTTTGTCAAGCGATAACCCTGAAAAGACACTTCTTGATTGGTACATACATTTTAGAGTGATGTAAACTACTTAAGTGAGTGGGTATTTCAAAAGAAAATAATTACACTCCTAGTTTGCTGTAGATTTAATCTTTATGATAACGATTATGTAATCATAAACCTAATACTATGTGGATATATTTTTTTAAGGCAAAATGATACATTGGTTTCGCAGTGTAACCAGACCTCATACTCCCAACTGTAGCACAATAATCTGGTAAGGGCACACGTCATCATCACTTTGTCTCCTTCGTCGCACTTGTGTTACGTCTTTTATACTTTAAAATATGGTGCACAAACAATTGATCACGTGAAATGAGGTGCAAAATACAATTTTCACCTTATATATTTTTAAGCGAAAAATGATGTATTGGTGTCGAAGTGTAAACACACCTAGTTCTCTCAACTGTCGCACATCATCACTTTGTTGCTCCATGGACTATTGTCAAGAAACACCTCTGGAAGAGACATATCTTGATTGGTACATGCATTTTAGAGTGACGTAAACCACTTATGTGAATGGATGTTTCAAAAGAAAAATAATAATACTCTTCGTTGGCAGTGGATATAATCTTTATCATAGAGATTATGTAATCATAAACCTCATACTTTGTGGGTTTATTTTTTAAAGTGAAATAATGTATTGGTTTCACAGTGTGACCACACACTATTCTCTCAAGCATCGCACAATAATCTGGTTAGGGCACACGTCATCATCATTTTGTTGCTCCATGCACTTTTGTGAAGCAACAACTCTGGAAAAGACACATCTTGATTGGTACATACATTTTAGAGTGACGTAAACCACTTATGTGAATGGATGTTTCAAAAGAAAAATAATAATACTCCTCGTTGGCAGTGGATTTAATCTTTATCATAGCGATTATGTAATCATAAACCTCATAGTTTGTGGGTTATATATTGGTTTCACAGTGTGACCGCACACTATTCTCTCAATCATCGCGCAATAATCTGGTTAGGGCACACGTCATCATCCTTTTGTAGCTCCTTGGACTTTTGTCAAGCGACAGCCCTGGAAAAGACACTTCTTGATTGGTACATCCATTTTAGAGTGACGTAAACTACTTAAGTGAGTCGATATTTTAAAAGAAAATAATCACATTCCTAGTTTGTTGTGGATTTAATCTTTATCATAGCGATTATATAATCATAAACCTAATACTATGTGGATATATTATTTTAAGGCAAAATGATACATTAGTTCTGTAGCACAATAATCTGGTGAGGGCACACATCATCATCATTTTGTCTTCTTCGTCGCACTTGTCTTACGTCTTTTATACTTTAAAATATGGTGCACACACAAATGATCACGTGAAATGTGGTGCAAATACAATTTTCACCTTATATATTTTTGAGTATAGTGACTTAAATTAACATGAATAATAACATAGATATACCTGATTCATATACTAAGCAGAAACGCGATGACGTTATCATGAACCTCATACATTGTGGGGGATATATATTTTTTAAGCGAAATGATGCATTGGTGTCGCAATGTAAATGCACCTAATTTTCTCAAATGTCACACATCATCATTTTGTTGCTCCGTTGACTTTTGTCAAGCAACATCTCTAGAAGAGACATATCTTGTTTGGTACATGCATTTTAGAGTGACGTCCAATAATGTGAATGAATGTTTCAAAAGGAAATTAATAATACTCTTCGGGAATAATGTTGGGCTCTTGGGAAATGTTTCGAGTATTTTTTCTAATTGGGATGTAAATTTTTTTCTTAATTTAGTTATTCTGGTAAGTAGGACTTTGTAAAATATAATGGTAGAATAAAGGTGAAAACACAATTTTCACCCGTAACACAGGTGGAAAAAGAAGTTTCTACTCAATCTTCAAAGAAAGGTGACAAGTGAAACACCATTTTTCACCCGAAACAGAGGTTTAAAACAAGACTTTGGATTTTCGTAATATAATATGAGTTCAGCAATGGGTCCTTATCGAAATCCAATATGAGTTCAGCTCTAGCGAGACTGGGGTAGTGTGAGACTGGATTTTCGTGGTAAAGCAGACGTCTCATGACTCTCGTCCCGTCTGGTCTTGTTACAGTCTTGTCTAGAGGGTGTATAGACTAGCTAAACCCTAGAGTGGGGGAAGGGAGTGGGGGTTATGTAGCATTTTCTTTCGGAGCAGTGCTATCCCGCACGACCTTGCGGGATGCCTTCCCGCAAAAGCGGCTTCTAAGTCGTTAGATCACTATGTCCCACAACTAAAATCCAGATCCAAAAGTCTTGAATCCTTTAGGGAAAATGGTGGGTCCCGAACTGAAAGTGGTGGGTCCTAAACTGAATGCAAATCTAACCGTTTATTTGCTCATACAACGTCTTAGAAGTCGATTTTGCGGGAAGCCATCCCGCAATGTCGTGTGGGATAACATTTGTCTTTCGGGAAAATGCATGAAAACTTCACAAATTAACAAAGGTGAAAGAATAAGTTTCCACAAGAAACTTTATGGATGGTGAAAACTCTTTTCCTCACTGAATGAACTTACACAGATGTAAACTAAAAGTTTCACTTCGGAGTCCAGAATAAACAAAAGTAAAACTACCTTCCCTTGGAGGCAGAAGTACTATACTTCTATTTCTTGCTGCCAGAGAGAAACAAACAAAAATAAATAAATTTCAAGGAGTACAAATCAATCCATACATGAAAGAAAAATGATTCATTGACCGAAAAAACCCTGAAGAGCGTAGCGTGTGAGAGGGATGGCGGGGTCCACTCCTTCCCTTCGCTAACCAAATCTTGGGAACGCAGTATTGGTCCATTCGACCTCCCTCGGACAACTGAAATGATTGAGGTCTATACTCTATATATAAAATCAAAATTTCTTAGGAGTTAGGAAATAAGAAAAAAAAGAAAGATAAAAAGAATAAAATGAAAATGTAGTTGATTATGCAAACGTCTTTTCACATTGATTACTGGTAAGCATGGGTGAGAGAGATTAGTAAGGTCTTGGTAAGCATGGGTGAGAGAGAGAATGGGAAAGAAAACGTCTCGTCTCGTCTCCCAAAAAAAAACTAGCAAAATCAGATGGATCCACTAACGGGGCCCAAACAGTTTAAAGATTTCAATTCAGGGATTTAGATGCGATACGTGTCTTGAGGGAGAGATGGGGGAAACGGTGGTATCACCCGGTAAAATGCAAACACCCCCAAATTGGGGCATTTCAGCTCTTGGTAAAAAAAAAATGTATCCTACCGCCAGTAAAAGAGATAGAACTTCGAGAAGAGTGCAAAACGAAATTTACACAGTAATAAATGTGTTAAAAGAAATTTTTGTAAGAAAAAGAAGGTGATAGCAAATTTCCAGTTCGTACGAATCTTCCCTCAAAACATAGGTGCAATTAGAACTAATTTATTGTCATCTTATTTTTACTAATTACCTTCTCTCTTATTTTCATCAATTTTCAAGGTTAAAAGAGCCTGGATCTGACTATAATAAGTCCGTATTTATTTAATGAATTAAATAAATATCGTTATTCGTGTGTAAGTAGTATAATATGTTGCTTTTTTTGGGTAAGATATTAAATGTTGCTGACAAGACCTTTCCGTCTCTCTCCACATGTTGAACGTACCAAAGAAGGGTCTTGTCCCTATACTAGAGAAAAGCATTTGTGACGCCTATTCCTATGCATATGGCAAACATCAGATTTTGCCATATATGCACCCACTATGGGTATGCCAAACTACCAAACTCATATGGCTATAGTCACAAAAAGATATCAGAACCAGAAACTTCATGTCTCTGCATCTGTTACTACTTTGATTTTATGCAATGCTTGCACAATTTCTGGAATATTTTGCTCGTGTTGTAGCAAGTAATTTTTTAAAGTGACTATTTCTTTAAAAGCATCTTTAGATGACACATTTGGTACGACGCTACTATCATTCGGTTCAGGATCATTCTCATTATTCATTACTGACTCAATAACTTCTTCGTCTATTGGAGACTCCATAACTGCATCATACTCGTTAGGATAGTTCAAAAGATCACATTTCTATAACGTAAATTAGAAATGACACCAATTAATCTTTGGATTTCTTCTTCAATTGAACATTTTCTGGTATACTTGTACATTTTCTCCTATACAATTTAACTTCTTAATTGAGAAAATATTGTCTAAATAAATAAATATTCGTTTATCGATAAATAAATAACCCCGCTAAACGAATATTTTTTCGTTGTCCCGAGAGCATTCATTTATCGAGCTTCGACTGTATATTTAGACTTTAGTACTAGAATTTTTATGGTGAAATGTATTTTTTGCACTGCCTGTGTAGATGCAATATGTTTTTTGCAGTTCAGAATGAAATTCGCATGTACAACACCCTGTTAGCACAATATTTCTGATTATAATAGGCATGGCTATTAGATCATGCCTATTATATTATTGTGTACCCACAAAACCAGCTGTGATCAATACAATCATAACACCCTAATCTATAATTCTAAATTGACTCGGCTGTGACCCACCATTCCCCTAAATGGTTCTCATTTCTTTTTAGGGGTTAGTTTAGGAATTAAACGACTTTTTCCTTGTTTTTTGTTCGGACCATGTAAAACCGGGAGGCAGGGAGGGAGGCCAAAGAAAGAATTAAAATATAAAAAAGCAAACGTCTTTTTTCATAGTAATACTTTATTCGGGAAAGAAAGCGAAAAAGCAGACGTCTTATCTGTCCAAAGATTTCATCATTTTAATTCAATGGAGATAAAATCTCTAAAAAGTGTCTCGTCTCATCACATCTCGTCTCCTTGGACCCGCACGTAAAATAATTACAGTTATTTTAAACAGACCATCCAATTGACTCTCTTCCTTTCTCTTCTAATCATTTAGACACCTACAGTGAACATAGACTTGCTTGGAAGGGTCTACTCCCGTCTCGTCTAATCGTTTGGACACCTACAACGAGTAGACTAAGGCAGGAGGCTAGTCCTATCTCGTTAACTAACAGGGGTTTTGTTTTAGTGTGTGTTTGTGAGTGTGGGGGAAAAGTGGGGGGTAACTAGATGCTAGATTGGAATGATCATATGACTTAGATGGGTATTCTAGCTGCCAATCTAGATGCTAGATTAGAACACCATAGGACTTAGCCATGCTAGGTAGAGTTTCTACCTAGCCGTGGAGCCTCGACTGCTCGGTTGAAACTACACTGAACGGTCTAGTTTAGTTCGCCAGTGGTGGAGACTCGACCATTCGGTGCATCCTAGGGGAAGTAAACATATAATAGATTTTCAATATTGAAGTGTTATATATTGATCATCTTGGGACAATGATAACATCAACGTGCTTCAACTTAGTATGGGAATCAGGTAAATCTCTTTTATTAATTATTATGCATGTTGGTTTATGTTATTATGCCCCAGATTATATGCAGTTTACTAATTTAGTTTCACCATCGTCATTCGTCCATTATTACAGCTGCTGCATAATTGTATTCAAAAGAAAAACAGTTGTATCTCTGTCAGTTTTCGATTAACTAAAAACATCAAAAACATCCAAAGAGGAAAACACCGAGTCCCATTTATACTAAAATGATGAATATTGATCATCTTGGAACATATGATGAAATTATTCGCTACAACATTTACGTGAAGAAATATTTGAAACATTTTGATCTGAATTGTTGAATAGTTACATTCAGAAATGCTGAATATTGATCATCTTGGGACATATGATGACATTATTCGATACAACATTTACGCGAAGAAATCTTTGAAATATTTTGATCTGAATTGCTGAATGGTTATATTCATACACCATTAGTAACATATAACTAACCGGACAAAGTTAAACACAAGAACATATTCTGAATGGCTTAATTTCTAATCCAGTTCCAAGAAGAAGAAGTTAATAAAAGATTGATGGCGTATGCCCTCATTTCAGGCAATAGATGTTTGGGCGACCAATGAGAGAATGAGTGTGGTGTTTGTTGTGTGGGTAGAATTTAGGGAATCTCTATTTACCATTAACTATTTCACCTAATCGAACACATCAAACACCAATCCTCTTATTCTCACATCAAAAACCTCTCACTCTCTCGTCTGGTTTTCTTTACTTGTCGCCTGTTTTCTTTTTTTGGTTCTAAGAGAAGAAACCAAACCCGTGAGCCATAATTAAAAACCCTAGCTTTGGTTTGGTTAATCATAAGCCGTTAAGATTAAATCTCAATTTGATGAAAACACGTGGCATCGGGAGATCTACTCAACTGCATGAGGTTATATATGTCATATTCCATATCAGGTGAGATCTCATATTCTGAGATATTGACCGGTCAATTTATGAGAAATTGACTTTTTAACTTTCTTTGACAGAAACTGTTAGTCCGGGGCATATTCATGAAAACTAGAATCTAGGGACATATCCCCAAGATTACAGTCGATTTTGGTGTATGTTACCAATTTTCCATAGAATTAATTTGCATTTACAAAGGATGCAAAACATGATTTTTATTGGAAAAAAAGACTAATATACTGTAATACTAATATGGTTTTTAAAGTGAAAATTGTCATTTGCGCGATATTTCACTTGATTAATTATTTGTGAACCACAATATTAGTTGTGCACGATGTAATTGTAAACCACCAAGGTTCCACCTGAACTTTTTCGTTATGATATTTTTTTTTTGATCGGTATGACATTAGAGTTGAGAAACCTATGAAACATTTCTACCTGATACCCCCTGATCCAATAAATTAGTTTACGTCGTGATATTTCGATAAATTAATAATAATATATTATTTATTATCGCGATAAATTGATAAATTTTGTCAAATATTAGAGATAGGCGGAACATTATATTTCACTTACATTACTTCAGGTGCTAAATATAGTCTTCACATTGATAGCAATCGTATGCGTCAAAAATAATTCACTTTCTTACTCAACAAAATATAAATGAAGTACAAGGTAAGGAAGAGTTCGTTTCCACAGAGAGGCAATTGTTGTTATAAAAATTCTAGTTTCTTAGTAACCAATGGGGGGATTGTTGTTTTATCAAAATAAACAAAGCAATAAAGTAATGAAAATAGTTGAAAATAATCAGTAGAGAGAGATATTGGTCAAGGAGTTCATCTTTTATCTTAAACAAGTGCTTGCATTCATGATTAGAATTACAATTTAATCTCTTCATCATCAAAAGCCTAGAGTATCAAGAGAGCAAGATATTCCATTAATTTCCTAAGTTCATCAACACACACATTAGAGATGCGTATGTGAATTCTACCTAAAGAATAACCTAACGCCTTGCGCTAATTAAGTTCAATTCCTAGGAGCATTATTTTTGGAAATAGGCTGATCAATGCAATTGTCATACATTTCGCATGACAATTCGGACAATGGTCAAACTCTACATATGAGCACAAGAGTGTATCACTACAAACCGTGATCATATCATGCTACTTGTATTCGGGGTTATCGCTCGATGAAAAACCCTAAAATAGCTATGGACAAGGATGCAAGTTCAATTAATTGGCCACTTAACCAAACAAACATCTAATCCTATCACAATACATCAATCATGTGATTATTAAAAACAGTAGAGATTTGAACGATAATCAAGAGAGAAAACTAATGCATTAAACAAGCACAAGTTGTGGATATAGGACTACATCCTTAACCAATAATATAAAATTTAGCTACTCATAGCTATGGAGTTCATCATAATCAATAATCAAATAAAGAAGATGAAAAATAAATACGAAAGCAAACCCTAGTTGCGGATATCTCCAAAGCTCCAAGTAGAATAATACGTGATATGAGATGATATCTTTTACATAACCTAATACCTTTTTATATGTTTACATTGCTTGGCTTCCAAGTATTTAGTAACGTTTAAGAACCCGACCCGAAAATATGACCTAACGACTCCAAACGTGCCCTTAGGCCTTCCAAGGTGTGAATACACGTTTCCCATTTAATAAGTTCGCGTACCCAGTCCGCAAACTTCAAATTCCAGCAGATATTTTCGTAAATAAGTCTGCGAACTCGGTTCGCAAACCCAGTTCACGGACTTCACTGTCTTCAGTATTCAATGAAAACTGTTTTGGCCACAACTTCTTCATACGAACTCGGAATGACCTCATTCTTCTTGAATTCTTTTTATCTTTAAATTATCTTCAAGATGATGATGAGAAATCATTAATTTGAATGAGTTAAGATCGGTCTTTGGCATGTGTCTTGATTATGAGTGTTTTGCTCCTTTTCGTCGCACTTCTTCCACTTCTCTTGGACTTGGGCATTTGGATACTTGGAATACTTCTCTTTTTAGATCTTTTCAGTACTTTGGAGTTCCTTTTTGGATGATTCACCTAAATGGGACAAATAAGAGAAAACCAAAGTAATAATACGAAAATATGCAAGAATAATAGCTAAAGCAAGTATGGAACGGATACTAAAATCATATGAATTATGCACTTATCAAATTCCCCTACAATTAGCTTTTTCTAGTCCTCGAGCAAACTAAATAAAACTAATCCTAGATACAACAACTCCACGTTGATAGACACATTTTTGTGTCTAATTTGTCCTCAATGTCTGTATTGTTGGAACTCTATTTTTGTACTAATATTGTGTTTTTATGTATTTTTAGGAAATAAACATTTTTGGAAAATTCGGCTTGAAAAGTTGATTTTGGCACCCGGAGGACACGTGTTATTTGGACTCCCAAGTTTGGATAAAGGGTAACCTAATTACTAAGGGGCAGCCCCAGGTCACCCAAGGCATCTGCTATTCGTACACCTATACAGGATAGGGGGAGGTCATCTTCTCAAAATTCAAAATCAATTTTTGGCGGGAAAAGAAAGTTATTCTCTGGCAGATTTTTGGTTCGTGATTTGGAAGTGTTTTAGCGAGATTAAATCGCTGTAATTCTTCGGAAAGGTTTATTTGGGCTTAACAGTCGTCATACGGGTGTTGGTTTCAATCCAAATTGGATAGTTAATCCGAGAGAAGAAAAATAGGGCAAGCACGTCACATGGAAGATATTCTCGGGATTTTTAGCTATCTTTGGAATGATTTCGTGTGTATACAACGTGCGTTACTTCATCAGAGACGCGTAATAAACATGATGGTAGAATGTCAACACCATGCAGACGTGTGAACAAGGTAAAGAAGGAAATAATTATGTAACTCTGGTAGAAAATATTTTCCAGAATAAAACTCATTAGTGGAAGATTATTCGAATTGATGGCGGAGATTTGGAGGTGCTGTGACTATATAAATGCTTCTGGGATGTCATAGAACGGTTGTCGAGAGTTGGGAGAGAGTTAGAGACGTAAAAATCAAAGAACCAGACGCTGTGAAGAAGTTCATGCTGCTGCTGGAACTGAAGAACACGAAGAACATTGGACGAGGCAGGAAAGTCGTTAAAAACTGTCGCTTTATTGCGACACTTTTCCACTCCTTTCCGCGACTGAGTCGTTGTACCAACAACACTATATCTGTGTTGTTGATTCTGGACACCTTCTGTGGGTCGCAGAATCCTGTTTTACACTTTTTACTTATCTTTCTCTTCATTGTAAAACACTTTTGAGCATCAATGAAATTCTTTGAGAGGTTTTCCAATATGATGAGCAACTAATTCCCTCGTAACCAAGGCAATGGAGGAAGCTATTCACGCAACATAAATGGGTAACTATTTCATTTAATTATATAATTCACCTAATCGCTGCTTTTGCAGAGTTTTAAATTATTTGAATGATTGTCTTAATTATTTGTTATTCAGTTTGATAGGTTATACTTGGTTAAATCTCTTGATAATCTATGCTTAAAGTTTACAAATAAAATTTGAGAATTTGTATGATTGATAGTGAATTAAAGATAAAAGAGGACTTAAGAATAAAATAGAGTTTTGAAATATTTATCAATCAATTTTGCATAATAGTGGAATCTAGTGTCTTGGTTACCTCTCGCACCCATTGTTAATATTTTTGTATATTTTTAAATCTAAAAATCCATTATCTTTACAAGTCCGAGCAACGAACTTTTACTACCACTTTCAAAACTACAACACATGTCGTGAGGTACGGTTACTCTTAGCATGAATAACAGGCC
This sequence comes from Papaver somniferum, assembly GCF_003573695.1. Lineage (NCBI taxonomy): Eukaryota > Viridiplantae > Streptophyta > Magnoliopsida > Ranunculales > Papaveraceae > Papaver > Papaver somniferum. The sequence goes on along the minus strand of NC_039366.1, from coordinate 157,021,551 downwards.
TTTAAACCCCTAGGTGTCCCTAGTGGACGAGTTATAGTCTCCTGAGGGCTTACAAGAGGTATACCCACAAAACATACTCCAATTTCTCGCCTTGGAGGAACCACTAAGGATAGACATAAAGAAAAAAGCCAAATAATTAGCTTGCAAATGTTCTTTAGCTACAAACATCCCACATACATTCCAATCATCACACACAAGCAACTACTTAAGTGTGACATTCAACCTGATTGAAAAACTCTACTAAGATAGTCATCGTTGTTGCAATGTTTGTAAAACCACTCGCATACTGAAATCACATGGATAGATAAGAAAAAGGAAACAAAAAAGTGAAGTGTGCAAATGTTGACTTAAGTGAAAGATATTACCCACAATACTTGTATGAATGTCGTCAAAGGATATATATTAATAGCGCAATAGTTGAGAGAAGCACCCATTTAACTCGACCACATGATTATTTACTCTAAGCGCATGTTCCTTGTCAACAAGTATGTGATAGTTGCCTTGGATCCTGCACTCCACGCTTGCTTAGGCGACGGAGACAGGGACAACGTTTCACACATACTGCTATCAAAGTGTCAAGAACCTCATCAATAGTCTCTTTGACTTGCTATATAATGATGATATGGTTTTTGTTTTCATTGACTATGATTATCCGCGGTTCCGGAACTATCATTTATTAGTGTCGATAAATGAAGAGGAGCTTTATTTATATATAATTTTCTTTTCTTTTCTTTTTTTCTTTTTTTTTTCTTTTTTTTTCCGGATCACTCGTTACTCTTTACGAGTGTAAGACAATTGTCTTATGGGGCTTTTATATAAACTCAATCAATGATTACCTTACTACAACATCCATGCCAATATCAGGACTCCACCAAATCACTTTAGAGAAACATATAACTGCAAAAATAAAAAGAAAGTGATTCAGTAATGATTAATTGCGAGGATGACTCTTTCAAACGACTACCATATATAGCTTAGTTTCGCATTCAATTATGAACTTATATATTTAAGGATTGAAATAAATGGAACTTCATCTATAGCCATAAGAACTGTTTCAACCTTAAAAGGTTTAGAGTGTCATCCTAATTAGCTCATAATTAACTCCAAAAGATGAAGTCTCAAGAATGCAAGAAATCAAAGAGTAATATTCACTTTCTTACTCAACAAAATATAAGTGAAGTACAAGGTAAGGAAGAGTTCGTTTCCACGGAGAGGCAATTGTTGTTATAAAAATTCTAGTTTCTTAGTAACCAATGGGGGGATTGTTGTTTTATCAAAATAAACAAAGCAATAAAGTAATGAAAATAGTTGAAAATAATCAATAGAGAGAGATATTGGTCAAGGAGTTCATCTTTTATCTTAAACAAGTGCTTGCATTCATGATTATAATTACAATTTAATCTCTTCATCATCAAAATCCTAGAGTATCAAGAGAGCAAGATATTTCATTAATTTTCTAAGTTCATCAACACACACATTAGAGCTGCGTATGTGAATTCTACCTAAAGAATAACCTAACGCCTTGCGCTAATTAAGTTCAATTCCTAGGAGCATTAAGTTTTGGAAATAGGCTAATCAATGCAATTGTCATACATTGTGCATGACAATTCAGACAATGGTCAAACTCTACGTATGAGCACAAGAGTGTATCACTAAAAACCGTGATCATATCATGCTACTTGTATTCGGGGTTATCGCTCGATGAAAAATCCTAAAATAGCTATGGACAAGGATGCAAGTTCAATTAATTGGCCACTTAACCAAACAAACATCTAATCCTATCACAATACATCAATCATGTGATTATTAAAAACAATAGATATTTGAACGGTAATCAAGAGAGAAAACTAATGCATTAAACAAGCACAAGTTGTGGATATAAGACTACATCCTTAACCAATAATATAAAATTTAGCTACTCATAGCTATGGAGTTCATCATAATCAATAATTAAATAAAGAAGATGAAAAATAAATACGAAAGCAAACCCTACTTGCGGCTATCTCCAAAGCTCCAAGTAGAATAATACGTGATATGAGATGATATCTTTTACATAACCTAATACCTTTTTATATGTTTACATTGCTTGGCTTCCAAGTATTGAGTTAGGTTTAAGAACCCGACCCGAAAATATGACCTAACGACTCCAAACGTGCCCTTAGGCCTTCCAAGGTGTGAACACACGTTTCCCATTTAGTAAGTTCGCTTACCCAGTCCGCAAATTTCAAATTCCAGCAGATAATTTCGGAAATAAGTCTGCGAACTCGGTTCGCAAACCCAGTTCGCGGACTTCACTGACTTCGGTATTCAATGAAAACTGTTTTGGCCACAACTTCTTCATACGAACTCCGAATGACCTCATTATTTTTGCATTATTTTTATATTTCAATTATCTTCAAGATGATGATGAGAAATCCTTAATTTTAATGAGTTAAGATCGGCCTTTGGCCTGTGTCTTGATTATGAGCGGTTTATTCCTTTTCGTCGCACTTCTCTCCACTTATCTTGGACTTGGGCACTTGGATACTTGGAATACTTCTATTTTTAGATCTTTTCAGAACTTTGTAGTTAATTCTTGGATGATTCACCTAATTGATACAAATAAGAGAAAACCAAAGTAATAATACGAAAATATGCAAGAATAATAGCTAAAGCAAGTATGGAATGGATACTAAAATCATATGAATTATGCACTTATCAAATTACCCAATACTTAGCTTTTGATAGTCCTCGAGAAAACTAAATAAAACTAATCCTAGATACAACAACTCCATGTCGTGAGGATACGGTTACTTTTAGCATGTATAACAGGCCTTTAAACCCTTAGGTGTCCCTAGTGGCGAGTTATAATCTCGTGAGGGCTTACAAGAGGTATACCCACAAAACCTACTCCAATTTATTTCCTTGGAGGAACCACTAAGGATAGACACAAAGCAAAAAGCCAAATAATTAGCTTGCAAATGTTCTTTAGCTACAAACATCCCACATACATTCCAATCATCACACACAAGAAACTACTTAAGTGTGACATTCAACCTGATGCAAAACTCTACTAAGATAGTCATCGCACTTGTTGCAACGTTTGTAAAAACCCTCGCTACTGAAATCACATGGATAAATAAGAAAATGGAAACAGAAAAGTGAAGTGTGCAAATGTTGACTTAAGTGAAAGATGTTACCCACAATACTTGTATGAATGTCGTCAAAGGATATATACTTATAGCGCAATAGTTGAGAGAAACACCCATTTAACTCGACCACATGATTAGATACTCTAAGCGCATGTTCCTTGTCAACAAGTATGTGATAGTTGCCTTGGATCCTACACTCCACGCTTGCTTAGGCGACGGATACAGGGATAACGTTTCACACATACTGCTATCAAAGTGTCAAGAACCTCATCAATAGTCTCTTTGACTTGCTATATAATGATGATATGGTTTTTGATTTCATCGATTATGATTATCCGCGATTCCGGACCTATCATTTATTAGTGTCGATAAATGAAGAGGATCTTTATTTATATATAATTTTCTTTTCTTTTCTTTTTTTCTAATTTTTTTTCTTTTTTTTCGGCTCACTCTTTACGTGTGTAAGACAATTGTCTTATGTGGCTTTTATATAAACTCAACCAATGATTACCTTACTACAACATCCATGGCAGTATCAGGATCCCACCAAATCACTTTAGAGAAACATATAACTGCAAAAATAAAAAGAAAGTGATTCAGTAATGATTAATTGCGAGGATGACTCTTTCAAACGACTACCATAGCTTAGTTCCGCATTCAATTATGAACGTATATATTTAAGGATTGAAATAAATAGAACTTAATATATAGCCGTAAGAACTGTTTCAACCTTAAAAGGTTTAGAGTGTCATCCTAATTAGCTCATAATTAACTCCAAAAGATGAAGTCTCAAGAATGCACGAAATCAAAGAGTAATATTATTATGTGTATATGAAAATAGTAGAAACTAAATGCTCCCCCACAATTAAACTCAACATCGTCCTCAACGTTCAAAACCGAAAATTCTGATTTCTGACATAACAACCCTGAAAAACTCAAAAACTGTACCAATGCGTAGAGAACTAGGAAAAACATCCTAAACAAAAGTTGTTCACCTATGTCTTTTATATAATGTTTCAAAATGGCACAAAGTTTCGATAAATGGTATGACTTTTATGGCCTCCGGGCTGACTGACATGCAATCTGAAAAAGTTCCGGAAAAATACCGAAACTCAAATGTCCAGGCCTATCGTTCCAACTTAACAGACTCCGAATTCAGATTTTCTTTTTGTACAAGACAGGTATGTCTGTCCTCTTTAAAAGTTGGGGTCAACTACTCAAATCGGACTCCGTATGAAGTCTGGAGAGCTATTTTCGTAACAAGTGTGCAGTCAGAATTTTCTGACGAGAATTCGTTAAAACTTTCATTATAGATATAGGACTTTGTATAATCTAATAAGAGAATGCAAGATATGATATGAAAACTAAGAAAACTAGAAACAAAAGGGATAGAGATACAAAACCGATGGGTTGCCTCCCATGCAGCGCTTGGTTTAACGTCGTCAGCCCGACTATCTCCTTTCTTTCTGCGCCTTAGCCGGCTTCCAACACATTATGGAAATCTGATTGAATGATACTTGGGATTTTCTTCTCCTCAAATATGTTGAAGTGTATGACTTCTTCATCAAACTCCATAGTCAAGGTGCCATTGTGGACATCAATCTTCGTTCTAGCGATACTCAAAAATGGTATACCCAACAATAAAGGTGTAGACGATGATGAATTCACATAACTCATGTCTAAAACGTAGAGATCCACTAGAAATATTAGTCCTTTTACCTGCACCAAAACATCCTCAACAATCCCTTTCGGATAAACATTAGATCTATCGGCAAGTTGAATAACTATGCCGGTTTTCTTAAGAGGACCAAAGTTTAAAGCATCATAAATAGAAATAGGCATAACATTAATAGAAGCTCCTAAATCTAACATAGCTTTTGTAAACCTCGTTTTACCAATTGTGCATGTAATTGTGAAACTACCGGGATCCTTCAATTTAGGTGGGAGTTTCTTTCGAAGATATGCCGAAGCATTCTTCCCCACGCTCATTATCTCATTACCGGCTAGCTTGTGCTTGTTAGTGCACAATTCCTTTACACACTTTGCATAGCGAAGAGATTGCTTAATTACTTCAATGAGTGGAATATTCACTTGGTCCTTCTTAAAAACATCTCAAATATCCCTATCTTGCTCCACCTTTCTATTATCTTTAACGAACCTGCCAGGAAAAGGTAGAGGAGGAACATAAGTAGGAATATGATTTTTAGAGTTGGAAATAGGTACCTCGGAAGTTTGAGGGAAATCATCATCCTTTTCCTCCAAAATTGGTTCCTTTGGGGCTTCTTCTTTATCCGAATCAGTAATTTCAGGTTGCACAAGTCGTGTACCACTTCCAAACGTAATAGCATTGACACCATCTCTTGGGTTAAGAGGTTGGGAAGGGAGTTTCTCAACATTTTGTGCATGTAACTGATTAATCTCCTCGGCCATCGAACCAACTTGTGTTTGCAAGTCCTCGACTGCACCGTCCGTTCTTTGCATAAAATATTTCAGCAACTCTTCCATATTGGACTCTTGATTTTGAGGTTGTTGTTGTTGTGGTTGATCAAAGTGTGATTGCAACTCCTTAATTGCATTATCCGTTTTCTGCTGATTTAAGTTTGCTAGTTGTTGATTTTGTTGTACCACGAACATTAGAGCCTCCACCGAAGTAACCGTCTTTGCCAATTCTGAATTTTGGGATTGTTGCGGTTGTTGCACTTGTTGTTGGAACTCACTCGGATGGTTGTAAACAGAACTTGTACTTGCAACTTGCTCGTAAGTGTTGGAGTAAATACCATACGGCTGAGTTGAGAATATAGCATTGACATGCTCTACGTTCTCATAAGCTGGGCGTGATGGTTTTACAACTACTACTGCAATTTGTTGCATCATTGCCATCATATTGCTCATTTGTTGACGTAATTCAATAATCTCGTCAACTTGATTAACTCCCTTGGTAGGTGGTTCTGATCCACGACTTGAAAATTGTTGAGAATTTGCTGCCATACTCTCAATCAACTCTCTAGCATGTGTCACCGTCTTGTTCATAAGTGTACCACCACTTGCAGCGTCAATAAGATTCCTATCACTTGCTTGGAGACCTTCATATAAGTATTGGATAATCATTGCGTCACTAAATTGGTGATGAGGGAAGCTTGCTACCAATCTCTTGTACCGTTCCCAATATTCATACAACGAGTCCCCCACACTTTGTTTCATCCCACAAATCTCCTTGCGAATTTGAGTCGCTTTCGACGCAGGAAAATATCTCTCCAAGAAAAGTTTCTTCAACCTATTCCATGTTGTAATACTACCAGGCGGTAAGTAATATAACCAATCTTTAGCTGCATCGAGTAAAGAGAAAGGAAAAGCACGCAACATTCCTTCATCTGCATTAGCCCCATTAGGTATCATGTTTGTCATCAACCATTGAAACTCCATAAGATGCTTGTTCGGATCTTCCCATACACATCCATGGAACTTTGGTATTTGACTGATCAACCCTGGCTTGATATCAAAAGTGGAAGTTGCTTCAATACACCATTGTTATTGATCCAACTTCTGAGAAGGTAGCTCCTTGAGTGTACGATTAGCATCACCCATTTCTTCCCTCGTTTTGTATTTCAACAAGGTACCTGAATCACAATTCTCAAAACGAAATTAAAAACAAATTAAAAATAAGAAACCAAAATAAAATAACAATCGCTGCCTCCCCGGCAGCGGCGCCAAAATTTGATCGCAGTCGTATGCGTCAAAAATGATACACTTTCTTACTCAACAAAATATAAATGAAGTACAAGGTAAGGAAATGTTCGTTTCCACAGAGAGACAATTGTTGTTATAAAAATTCTAGTTTCTTAGTAACCAATGGGGGGATTGTTGTTTTATTAAAATAAACAAAGCAATAAAGTAATGAAAATAGTTGAAAATAATCAATAGAGAAAGATATTGGTCAAGGAGTTCATCTTTTATCTTAAACAAGTGCTTGCATTCATGATTAGAATTACAATTTAATCTCTTCATCATCAAAAGCCTAGAGTATCAAGAGAGCAAGATATTCCATTAATTTCCTAAGTTCATCAACACACACATTAGAGCTGCGTATGTGAATTCTACCTAAAGAATAACCTAACGCCTTGCTCTAATTAAGTTCAATTCCTAGGAGCATTATTTTTGGAAATAGGCTAATCAATGCAATTGTCATACATTGCGCATGACAATTCGGACAATGGTCAAACTCTACATATGAGCAAAAGAGTGTATCACTACAAACCGTGATCATATCATGCTACTTGTATTCGGGGTTATCGCTCGATGAAAAATCCTAAAATATCTATGGACAAGGATGCAAGTTCAATTAATTGTCCACTTAACCAAACAAACATCTAGTCCTATCACAATACATCAATCATGTGATTATTAAAAACAGTAGAGATTTGAACGATAATCAAGAGAGAAAACTAATGCATTAAACAAGAACAAGTTGTGGATATAAGACTACATCCTTAACCAATAATATAAAATTTAGCCGCTCATAGTTATGGAGTTCATCATAATCAATAATCAAATAAAGAAGATGAAAAATAAATACGAAAGCAAACCCTAGTTGCGGCTATCTTCAATGCTCCAAGTAGAATAATACGTGATATGAGATGATATCTTTTACATAACATAATACCTTTTTATATGTTTACATTGCTTGGCTTCCAAGTATTTAGTTAGGTTTAAGAACCCGACCCGAAAATATGACCTAACGACTCCAAACATGCCCTTAGGCCTTCCAAGGTGTGAATACACGTTTCCCATTTAATAAGTTCGCGTACCCAGTCAGCAAACTTCAAATTCCAGCAGATATTTTCGGAAATAAGTCTGCGAACTCGGTTCGCAAACCCAGTTCGCGGACTTCACTGTCTTCGGTATTCAATGAAAACTGTTTGGCCACAACTTCTTCATACGAACTCGGAATATCCTCATTCTTTTTGCATTCTTTTTATCTTTCAAGTCTATTCAAGATGATGATGATAAATCCTTAATTTTAATGACTTAAGATCGGTATTTGGCCTGTGTCTTGATTATGAGCGTTTTGCTCCTTTCTGTCGCACTTCTTCCACTTCTCTTGGACTTGGGCACTTGGATACTTGAAATACTTCTCTTTTTAGATATTTTCAGCACTTTGTAGTTCCTTTTTGGATGATTTACCTAATTGAGACAAATAAGAGAAAACCAAAGTAATAATACGAAAATATGCAAGAATAATAGCTAAAGCAAGTATGGAATGGATACTAAAATCATATGAATTCTGCACTTATCACACATGAACTAACATACTAGTACAATTGAAAATGTAAACTTAACATTAACTAACAGTTACCAATGGTGAAAGCCCATTGGTTCTCCCTCCTTACCTCGTACTCTTCCTCAAGGGTGAAGTCCTTCTCGATGTTGAATGTCTTACGGATCACCTCTGAGATCTTGCCCTTGATCATATCATCAACTGTCTGGAAATTCAAATCCAACAAGTTCTTAATATTCATAAAATTTTCAGCCAAAATAAGATCGAACAATACAGGTTGATCGACCTTAACAAACCCAGCATCCCAGTTCTTAAGCTATTCTTTCTCTTTTTCATTGACATGATCGTCATGTTTCCTGCAATATTCAATAACTTTAGCCAAAATATTGCTTGTTACATTGGGTAAAGGTATTCCGTTATCAGCACAACCATCTTCGATCATATGTTTAATGGTATGAGAATGAAGAGCAATAGATTATTCAACCACAAAGTCTTCTCCATCATAAATCTTCAAGGTTACCATCTTTGAAGTCGACATGATAAATCAATAAACTGTTGTAAGAAGCTAAGAAAATCTTTTACAAGAAGAGAAGCAGACTGAAAAAATTGGAACGTGAGAATCCAATACCTTTGACCACACACACATATATATAGACTTCGTAAGAATCCCAAAACAAAAATCGGCTATATACTAGAGAGGTTTTTTTTTTATGGTTTCTTCGATGGTGCTCTCGGGTATGTCTTGTTAACTCTTTGGTCTTTTCTTGGATTGCAGAAAGAGCATGTAATGCAGTAATGGTCTTTGATTCAATGGATGTTTTTCTGGTGGTGTTGGCCGTGGATGTAGCCAGTAAAGGTGAACCACGTATATCTTGTATTCTTGTGTTGTGGTTGTGAATATGCTTTATTATCTTATGTCTCTCTTGTTCTTTCTCCATGTTTGGTTCAAATCACCAATTTCCCTTTGTGATCCTGATTTCCGCTGCGCTCGGGGTACCAATTTTCCCAACATATTTCTTATAGTAACAATAATCAATTAAAAGTTTTAAAAATACCCTCTTTAATAGTGAGATAACTCATCTATTAACGAGACAATATTTGAAACCAACTAGCTCATCTAATGTGGGATGGAGGGAGTATATGTCACATAGACCTACAGTGTCGTCTATGTTATGTACCTTACATACATAAATTTGTCATTGACAGGTCAAGTTACCTCCACAAAAAATAAAACATAAACACAGATAGAACCAAGGTTTGAAAAACGAATGTATGACACTTTCCAGTTATGCCCCTATTTATGATAGTCTTCCTACACAAAAATTAAAGAGGATGCATAATTAACTCCACCGTGAACTGGGTACCAGAGATATCCCGCCCGGCTCAGTCATGGTGGGACCCTCGGGAGTTTAGTAGTGACAGTATGCTAGGGTTGGGTGGGGACCATCGTGACTAAGTCACAGGGGATTTAGATTGGTTGAATGATACTGCAGCTGTTGTGTGTATATATACTACTCGTCGAACATGCATTCATATCTACCAGCTATGGGCCAAAGCATATCCTTTAATACATTGCTAAATTTATGTGACTACTCGTTTTCCCGTAGTCTACGTAATGTATACCGTTCGGAGAATCAGATACTAAGTAGTATCGATGCCTCAGTTGAACTGATGATGCTAAGTAGTAAAAGATACTCAAGATCACAACAATAACTAAGAACACAAAGATAATGTAAATGCCGCTAAGTTATCATGAGACACAAGAGATTGCGTGGTTCGACTTTCGTCTACGTCCACGGGGGAATGAGTGATTATTTTGTATTAAGTCATGGTGGTTACAAAGATCTTAAATGCTTCCAAAAGTAATAAAGAGAAATCAAGTTGAAGTAAATACTTAAGTTCTAAACGTTAAAGAGGTATAAGCTTAAGACTAGATCTTCTCTCCTAGGTATTGAATGCCCTTGGTTTGTTGGTGAGGCTTGGTATTTATAGCCCCTTCTGCTCCAAGTATATCTTTGCTTCCTCTGGGTCCATCGTTTCCTGATATACCTTTAGTACAGATGGTACCTTCGTTCGCCGCGTGCTTTCTCCAGTCGAACTCTGCCACCTCAGCTGACCCACGTTCCTTCGGGAACTTCCCAGCCTTAGTACAGATTGTACCTTCGTTCACCGCCAGCCTCTGTCAATCGGGTTCCGCCACATCATCTCTCTCCACGTGCCTTGATTATGCGTGTAGATAAGAGATTTGTGCATTTAATGCTGATTAGATATGTCATCTACCTCTGTCCCTTCGCCAGCTGCCTCCCCATAGACTAGGCTTTTACTTCTTTCATCTTAGCCGTCGAGGCATCCTTTCTTGGGACGAGATAAAGTAGATCTACGAAGGTATCCTCTGTCACTCAGATTCCTCTGTATAGCGAGGGCCACACAACTATCTGTTTGCGACCACTGAGATCGTGACACGTGCTCCGCAGAATATTGGTATTCACAGTTTGCCCCTTTTCTTTCATATTCCACCGTTTGGTAGGATTGGAAGAAAACTCTCGTAACGCCGCCATTTTTGCACGTACCGATCGGGTGGTCCCCACATGTCTATTCATGCAATAACTTCCCCTCGAATTTCAGGACGTCCAAATTTTTGGATTCATCAGCCGCCTATAAGAAGAGAACAAGTAGGAGGAATTTTCATTAACTCCTTTTCTTCTTCTCGAACTGTCGCTCTTTGTCTCTTTCACAGAGATTTTCCTCTAACATTGATCGCCAATCTTTCCTTCGATTTGCCGAAGCTTTCTGATTCAATACTCGATCATCATATACACGTAAGTGTTGCTTTGATCTTTGTTGTTGCTTTTCGTATTTCTCCATGCTTAATTCTGTTTTCCCTTCCTCGATTTGTTTGAAGTTGCTGTTGTTCCTGCATGTGAGAATCTTAATTCTCTTTTACTTATTCGTGTTGTATGTGAACTTGGGTTTGTTCTCATTTCATATTTTGATGATGACTCTGCCATGGTTGTTCCTTGTCTGCAACTTTATTCATGGTGGTGAATGGCCTTCGATTTTTCCTTATGATGATTTTAACCGTTTTCATTTGGTTGGTTTAGTAAAACCCATGCCCAAAGTATGTTTGTTTTTTCCCCAATTTTCTTTTGAGTCGACTGTGATTTTCAGTCCGCCATTGTTGATGAGCCATTCTTCCTGTTGGTGTTAGGAATTATGAGACTTCCGAAGAAGCCTACGCGTAAGGAGGAAAGAACCTCTTCGTCTACTGATCCACCTCTGCGGATGGATCATCCTGATTCTACGCCGTCTCCACCCCCTTAGGATTCTGAGATACCTGCGGGTACTGAGATGGATGTTGTCCCTGAGGCTGCTGCGGATCCAGAGGTAGAAGAAGTTGTTGTTGAGGATATTCCACCTTCTCCTCCTCATTATGAACTTGAAAGGCTGACACTTCGTGATAAAGATAGCTACGCTCATCTGTCCTTGGCTGAGATCACCAAGTATTTTCGCCTCCATAAGTTCGATATCTCCTTTGTCAATGGCCCCGATGTGCTCACCAAATCCCTGATCCGGAGTTTTCCTTATGATGAGAATAACCTCTTGATTAGTGTTGGTCAGTTGGCCGCAGGTATGCTCCTCCCTTTGTTTAGTAGAAAGGATCCCTTCTACTATGACGTTTTGTCTACCAGGGATGACCCGGTGAACAAGACTCAGGTCCGAGGAGTTATGCAGTATACTGGTAACTACTGGCGTGCCCTTCGTGAGAGCTGGTACCGTAGTAAGGGAAAGACCACTTTGAAGTCTTATGACCCTTTTGTTGATGGAAGGTCTAAGAAGGAGGATTATACCCCTGCCAACTTCAATGCTGGTTACACTGATACTATTCAGAAAAGTAATCTTCTTCCTTGGAGTGTTGTCCCTCGTCGTATCCATGTCACCGCTAAACAAATCAAGGAAGGTAACAACCTTCGTCTGTTGGAGAAGATCGATAAGACTGGTTTGACTGTCATCCCTTATTCTGCTAGGCTACCTTTGCCGAAGTCTGATCGCATCCGTCTTGATCATGATGATCGTTGGGCTCGTACTCCTCTTCGTGTGGTGGGTCCTTGGGCCTACGGTTTTACTACCGCTGATCCCAACGCCCCTCGTGCGGCTCTTTCTTTGCCTGAGAAGTATGATGGATATCATCCTTGGGTTTTCAACCCTGATGCTTTTCATGAGGTAACCTTCGTTTCTGTTTGAAGGTTTTTTCTTTAATATCTTTGTTTGATATTCTGATGGCTTTCTTTTGCAGTCGCCCATGCTTCTTCTACTGGAACTGCTGCAGGCTATGCTGCTAAGACTGCTCCGGGTTCTGCTGGTAATTCCGTAGCCACAAGGACTAGGAAAAGGAAGGCTTCAGCTGAAACATATATGCCAACACCTGCGGAGGCAAGGATCATTTCCATACCTCTGTGTTTGTAGGTTCCTTAGTATCTTGCCCCTGATCCTTAGATGTCGCTTGTGTTTTTCCACAGTCCTCCAATAGAAAGGGCAAGTTGAAGGCTGTTATTGATCTTGAGGCGTCGGATGAAGATCCCAAAGTTGTGGAGGAGGTGCCAGACGATGAATATATGGAGGACATTGAGGATACTGGCCTCATCCCTCATTTGGATGATATTGAGGAAGATTTTTCCAAGGATAACCCCAGTCCCATCCGTGCTGGATCAGTGGAGGGTGAGAACCTCGTAGCTGGTGGTGGTGCTCTATTTGTTAACCATGTTAGTGTTCAAGCTACAACTCCTACTTTTTCTTCGAAGGTGCCTTCGTCATCTGCCCCTGGCGGAGCATTGCATGTTGTCTCGTCTACTGCCGGGGCTGCTGTTGTAGCTTCCAAGAGTCTTCATTCGTCTCCTGCTACTTAGCTTCAATCAAGTGGTTCATTTGCTAAGGTTTTTACCCCAGTGGTGAGGGTTAGCAGTTCGGACTCTCAGCTGAAGAAGAAGGTTGTGATTTCACTGGCCAGCTTCTCCTTCAATGCTACGCCAACCTCATTAGGGAGCGCTCAGTCTGTTTCTACTACCCCTGTTAGCAAAGCTGTTGGACCTCCAACTTCGTCACTAGATTGGACCGTACTGGGCAATCTTCCTTCTGCTGGTGATATGGACTTAGGTGGTGCTCAAGCTTTTTCTTCGGTTCCCAGCTCATCCACCATGCCGTCTCTTCGTCGTGGTGAGGGTTCAACAGTCGTGCCCCATGTTCGCTCTCAAGCGATTGATGGGGTTGTTGCTAAGTATAGCAAGGGTAAGCTGCCTGAGAACTTGAGCCTTGGTAGTTCTGATGGTGCCATCCTTGAAGCAATTATGCGGGACTCGAGGGGTCCTTTTTCTGCTGAGGTCGATCGCCATCATCTGGATAGCTCTTTTTAATTAGCTTCGCAGTTGGACGTGCTGTCTGCTCAGTATCGTTCGGCTAAGGATCTATTCTTTGACCCGGATTGCCTTCGCTCCAGCCGGAGCCTTGATGAAATCCGCAGGGGTAGCATTCAAGAGATGGAGGATTTCATTGACACCTACGCTGATTTCCTTCCTCTCTTCTCAGTGTTTTCAGTAAGTGATTCCCACCTTACTGCTCCACAATATGTTTTGCTTTTCCGTCTATTCTTATATTCCTTTGTTTGCAGCTTTGCAAACAGATAGATGTTGGTTGCACCTTGTTCAAGTTCTATAGGGCTAAGTGTACTCACTTGAGTGCTCAGTTGGAGTATCCTCGTCAAGAATATGCCCTTGTTAGCACACATCAACCTTCGTACAGTGACGCTGCTTCTATTGCTAGGGTATCTTTGTTGGAGGATGATCTGCGGAAAACTCAAAGATCTTTGGAGGCTTGTTTGCTGGCACTCGAGAGAGCTAATAATGCTGCTAAGGTTGATGAGGACGGGCGTAAATATGTTGATTCTGCTCTGGCTGTCGAGTCCTCCAAATCCATAGGTTCGTTCCTTCTTTCCCTTAGCTTTGTTGTTGTTCTTGTTCGGTTGCATAGTCCTAAGACAACCTTCGCCTGCCATCTGGTAGCTCTGGTGAGATTAGATATCTCCGGGATCAAGTAGCTAAGTTAACCTCCGATGTTTGGTATTATCAGAAGAAGTCTGATAGGTTGATGAACGTAACCGTCCATAATGAAGCCCAACTCTCCCTTGAATCTGCTCATAACTCGGATTTAGTGAAGTAGACGGCTTTGCTTCGTAAAGAATGTGACGAAGCCCTTAATTGGAAGGAGAGTCTCATTTTAAAGCAAAAGGAGGATATTGCCTTAGTTGAGAGACGCCTATCATCCCAAGAAATTATCCGCAAAAAGTTTCATGCGGATTTCGAAAATACATCTGCCACTTTAGCTAAGGTTACTGCAGAGCGTAACGTCTTGTATTCTGAGGTCTGTTCTCTTAAGAACAAACTTATTGAGGCTAACTCCGCATCATCTTCCATGTCTCATGCATCTTTGGTCAAGAATTTTGAAGAGTTAGAAAATGTTTACCAATTTCTATCCTCAGAGAATGCTTCGCTCCGGATAGATGTTGATGACCTCCGGACTGAGCGTAACACCCTTGTCGAAGATCTCGAGGCCGCTGAGGAGGATCTTGCTGAGGATCAGCATAGTTTATAAGAATCCCTTAGCCATGCAGGAGGTAGCTTAGGATCCTTATATTCTAACAGCATCCTTTGTATCTTTTGCTGCTTCCCCTTATTTCTTACACCCTTCTTATTCTCAGGTCTCTAGGAGCATCTGGTGGGTGCAAATGCCAAAATCAACCGTCTTGAAGGCCAAATATCTTCGCTGGAGATATCTCGTCAGCTTGATGCTGCTGCTAATTTCAAGGCCGAGGCTCTCCAACGAGCTAACGATCAGCTTAGTGCTCAGATGACAACGCTTCGTCAAAAGTCTGCTTCGAATTTGGCGACTCAGACTGCTCAGATGAAGGTGCAGTTTGAAAAGTAGGCTATCGATTATATTAATGATGCCTTTGTAGAGGCCGAGCTCCAAGCTGAGGGTGTGGTATTTCCTCGTCTCCCTTATCCTTGATCCTGTCGTGTCCAGTCTATCTTAACTGAACTCTTTGTTGTATGGTGCCCCCAGCTGAGGGGCCTTTGTGTCGTCTCCTTTCCTTGAAACAATACTTCGTGATGGTTTGAATCTTTGCTATCTACAACTTTTAAGACATGTTAGTCATATTTGGGTATATTTTACCTATATTATTGCATGAATATTTTTTTTGTAGACGTGTTGTATCTAGATGATTGCACATTCAAGTCATCACTATGTACTAAGGAATGTTTAACCTTGGGTGGAACATTCATCGTCCTACCTAAGTATCCTTTGGCCAGAAGGTACCGTGGTGGCGAGGGCTCCTACGTGGGAAATAGTTTTAATGTAACCCTACGCGTTCAGCGCGATGACTGATTTACTTCGACAAGGTATATCTATAGGGAATATATTACTTTTTCTTATTTCCTCATGAATGGAGCTATCACTCTGAGGATCCGAGTATTGACATATGCGCAGTTATGTCTTGCCTTGCCTCATCGTCAATCCTGATGGAGGGTGTCTATTCTAACCCAATTTGTACCTAATCAAAAATTGACTTTCTCTTAGCAAAAAGTTTCTTTCATTGATTAGTAAAGTTCATAATACCTTTGATCAGGGATAGAACATGGTGGGCTATTTCTCGTTCCCTTCTTCTCCTGAGTGATCACCATTCTCTTACGGTAGTACTTTTTTAGGTACATTGCATTCCAAGGGTGTTGTAATACTTCACCTTTGAGGGTCCTTAGGTAGTATGACCCTTTTCCAACGATGTCGTGTATGATGTAGGGCCCGTCCCACGTCGGAGCTAGCTTTCCCCACTCTTTCTTTATTTGATATGGTGGTATCTGACGTAATACGTATTCTTCGACCACAAAGTTTCTAGCGATGACCCATTTGTTGTATTCGCGATCTAGCCTTCGTTGATAGTTTACCATCTTTTGCAAAGCCACTTTCCGCCTTTCTTCAAGATCATCGAGCTTTTCTAGCATTAGGTCCGTCGTTAGGTTCTTCTCTGATGCCTGTGTTTTTGTTGTTGGAATTATTACCTCTGTTGGGATGACCGCTTCGGCTCCGTAGGTTATCAAGAATGGATTTTCTCCCGTGGCCGCCCTTCTTGTAGTTCGGTAGGCCCATTGGACATTGTGCAGTTGTTCGCACCATCTTTTCTTGTATGCTCCTAGCTTTTTCTTCAAGTTCATCGCTATTGTCTTGTTAGTCGCCTCCGCTTGTCCATTGCTCTTAGGGTATATAAGAGTGGACTTGTTTTTCTGAATGTTGAAAGTATCGAACAACATATCTATGTTCTTTCCTTGCAACTGCTTGCCATTATCAGAGACTACGGCGGCTGGTATTCCGAACCTGCATATGATTTGTTCAAACAAGAACTTAAAGACATATGTGTCCCTAATTTTTGCCAAAGCCTTTGCCTCCACCCACTTAGTGAAGTAATCTGTAGCCACAATAAGGTATTTTCTCTTCGAGGTTCCCTTTATCAAGGGTCCGACAATATCAACCCCCCACTTGACAAATGGCCCTGATGACTGAGTTGAGCTTCGTTGTTATTGCTTTAATTTTCCTGGCAAAGCGTTCGCATCTCTCACAGCGCTTAGACACGTTCTTTGAATATTCGTCCATGCTTAACCAGTAATATCCTTGCATTTTGGCTTTGACTGCCAAGGACCTTCTTCCGCTGTGATTGCCGGCATCTCCGCTGTGTATATCATGGAGTATCCTTATGCCTTTAGTTTGTGAGAGGCACCGCATCAGAGGTCCAAGAAATTGCCTTCTATACAGTATTCCATTACGCAGGCTGTATATTGCTGCTTTCGATTCGAGTTTCTGAGCCTCCTTGACATCTGCTGGCAAGGTACCTTTGTCAAGGTATTGGTGAATTGGAATCCTCCAATCATCCTCCGCTTCGTCCTCATTGTCTTCGTCCGACATAGGTTGATCTTTGCCAGATTCTTCGACTTCGTTATCTGGCTCTTCTTCGTCTTCTTTTCCTTTCTCATCTTCTCTCATGGCTCGAGTTTGAACGACCATAGCCTCCTCAACTCCTGAGATTGGTACTTATATCGAAGGCTCATATATCCTTCCAATTTGCACGGAGGTGGTATTTCTGTCCCTTAGCATCGATGATGTGAATGCTAAGGCATCTGCATATCTGTTATCTTTTCGACAGACATGTCTGAATGTAACGTTGTTGATTTTTGACGCATGCTCTTGTGCTAGCTTTAGGTACGAAGATAGTACTGGATCCAAAGTTTGATATTTGAGTTCGATTTGTCTAATGACTAACTGTGAGTCACTAGTCAAACGAACATATGATAAGCCTAGCTCCCGTGCCAAGTGTAGACCATGTATGACCGCCTCGTATTCTGTGATGTTATTAGTATATTGTTCGAATTCTAAGCTGAATGCATAGATGAACCGGTCTCCATTAGGGGTTGTTATTACAATCCCTATGCCTGCGCCCTCTCCATTGGAGGAGCCATCTACGAATATCTCCCACCTCTGTGAATTCTGAGGTTCCAAGAAGTCTTCTGGTTCTTGCTTGTCTTCCTCCATTCCTGGGGTGTCATCTATCTCCGCTTTGTCGTTGAGAGGTAGGTCCGCTAGAAAGTCTCCTAAGATTTGTGATTTCTCAGCCTTCCTTGTTTCAAAAATTATGTGGAACTGCTTGATCATGGCGTTCCATTTTGCTACCCTTCCAATTTTCTCCGTGTTGTCGAGAATTTGACTTATCTGAGCCTTTGTGAAGACTCGGATGGTATGTGCGTCGAAATACATCCTTAGTTTGTGTGCTGCCACTACTAAGGCATATATAAGCTGCTCCACCTTGGTATAATTACGCTCCGCTGAACTGAGTGTTTTGCTGATGTAGTATATGGGCTTTTCTCCTTGTCATTGGTCACGTACCAATACTGCGCTCACAGCGTAGCTTGTTGCTGATAAGTACAAGGTGAGAATTTCTCCTGGATCTGGCTTCTGTAGGATGGGTACCGAAGCCAAATATTCTTTGATTTTTTGGAAGGCCTGCTCGCACTCGGTGGTCCACATGAACCTGCTTCCTTTCCTTAGTGTATCGAAAAATGCTTTGCATTTATCTGATGATCTTGCTATGAATCTTCCCATGGAATCTAAGATTCCATTTAGATTTTGTACTCCTTTTAGTGTTTGTGGAGATGGCATTTTCATTATTGCTCTGACCCTTTCGGGGTCCACTTCTATTCCTCGCTTAGTTACCAAGTATCCTAGGAATTTTCCTGAGGTTACTCTGAACGTGCATTTCTCCAGGTTTACCTTCATGTGAAAGCTTTTCATGGCTTAGAATATTTCCTTTAGGTCTGATAGGTGGTGTTTTGCCTCTTTTCTGTTGACAAGCATATCGTCCACGTAGACCTCCAGTATCTTGCCTATCCACTCCTTAAAGATATTATCTACCAATCGCTGGTATGTTGCCCCCGCGTTCTTTAGTCCAAAAGGCATCCTTGTATAACAATACAAGCCTCGTGGGGTAAAGAACGCAGTATGCTCCTGGTCTTCTTCTGCAAGTGTGATTTGGTTGTAACCTGAGTATCCATCCATGAAGGATAGCCTCTGCTGACCTTCTGTTGCATTGAACAGTTGGTCAATGTTTGGCAGCGGGTAGCTGTCTTTGGGGCATGCTTTGTTGAGATTGTTAAAGTCGATGCAAATGCGTAGGCCTTCGTTTTTCTTTGGCACAATCACCATGTTGAATATCCACGTGGGATACTTGACTTCTCGTATGAATCATGCGGTTAGTAGCTTTTGTAACTCCTTTTCTACCGTTTCGTGGTAGATGTCTGCCACCTTACGGATGCGCTGCTTGAATGGTGGTATTTCTGGTTTGAGACGAAGGTGGTGGGAGACCAAATTCGGGTCAATTCCAGGCATGTCTTCCATTTAACACGCAAAGACATATGCGTAGTCCCTTAGTATCCTTTGTAGTTGCATCTCCTCTTCCTATTCAAGTAAAGTTCCGATGTTGATCATTTTTGGTTCCGCCTCCATTCCGATGTTGATTTTCTTTCTTGTTTCCACCGGTGAGAAGGTTTATTTCTGAGGACGTTGAGGAGTGCTTTTCTGTAATTGTCATTTGGCAGAGACGTTCGTCCCTGGAGTGGCGGAGGTGTTTGTCTCCGGAACTGAGGTGGCTTCGGGTACTGAGAAGGCTCCGTCCTTCACTTCTTTAGTGTTTGCCTTTCGTCTTTTCTTTCTTCTTTGAGTCTTACCTCTGCCATATTGCATAGCCTTGCGTCTTGGTGGCACCTTTGATTTCCATTTCATCCATGGGTGTAGGGAATCGAAGGTACTGATGATATGTCGAAGCTGTTCCTCGTAATCTATGGACCCATAATCTGCCGATGATTACATTGTAGGGCGAGGGTGCTTCCACCACACAAAACCTTGTATTAGTTACTAAGGGTCATGCACGTACCTTCAAGACGATTTCTCCTTTTGGTCTAGAGACTGCTCCATTGAAACTGTATATTGTGCAAGTGGAAGAGCCCATCTGCTCCGCTGTCAAACCCATGTCTAGGTAGGGTTCGTAAAACAATACATTTAACGAGTTTCCCCCTTCAACGAGGACCTTCATAACATTCCATCCATGTATTGGAAAGGTGATCACAAGTGGATCATTGTGCATTTCGACCTCCTGATTGACGTCTTTTGTTGAGAATGTTAATGGCGTGGCCATCAATTCTTCCCAAGTGCTAGTAGGTGGTCCGCTTAGTTTGAACACCTCGGGGGTTTCTAGCTTTCTTCTGTTTCGTGCTAACTCGAGGATGTCTTCGAGAAGTTCTTCTTGATCTCCGCTGGAGAAGGTGATCATGTTGATGTATTTGCTATCTTGAGGTAATTCTACCATTTCCTTCGTGGCGACCTCGGTTTCAGCCGGTTGTACCTGTACCTACTCCATGAATTTGCCTTCGTCTATGAATCTCTGAATCACGTTCCGCAGATAGTAGCACGTGTCAGTTGTATGCCCATAGTACTGGTGGTATGCATAGTATTCCTTGGCCTCCTTCGTTTTTTCTGGTTGCTTTCCCCTAGTATTAGGGTAAGGAAAGCCCGACTTTGCTCCTTCTTTGCTTAGAATGTGAGAAAATGTTGTATTCAGCTTTGTGTAGATTTTATCTACAAATTCTTCTCTTCCTTTTCCTCTTTTGCCATATCCGTATTTGGATCTTTTGTCTCGAGAGCTGGTTCTGCCCCCGACTTCGTTTTGTCGCCTAGGTATCTCCGGAATTGGTTCCAGAGAGTTGGTTCATTGTGGAGCTGTTGTCGCCTTTGCTTGCGCCCTGTGACTGTCCTTATGGATTTCTTCAAGTCGGATGTAGCGATCTTGGACGACCCTAATTTCTCCTTCGGAATCAAGGTCTCGGTTGTGGAGTTCCACGAAGATGGCTTAGGTCCTATCAAGTCCGTACTTATAGCAATTAATGCTAATTTCTGGATTGACTTTCCCGATTGCTTGACATGTCTTATGCCACCTATCTGTGTATTGCATCAATGTTTCGCGGGGTCCGATAGCTATAACAAATAGTCTATCTAACCCTGCCTTTGTTGATTTGTTGTACATGTATGTCTCCAGAAACACCGTAGGAAATTGCTCAAAAGAGTCAATTGAGTTTGCTGGTAAATTGTCATACCAGGCCAGTGCTGATCCCGTCAAGCTTGCAGGGAAGTACCTACAAAGTACTATCTCATCTCTTTCCCGATGGGCGAGGACACGAGTGTAATACCGTAGGTGATCTGCGAGATCTGAGGTACCGTTGTATGTCTGGAACGTAGGTACCGGGCACTTCGGAGGGATGGGTTCCCTCAAAATACGAAAAGACAATGGAGATGTGGTCGCCTATTGTAGCACTTCTTCTAGTCTTGTACCTGTATGGACGATTTTTAGGCCTTCTATATCCTTCCGCATTTTCTCCATTTGCTCCATAACCATGTTCACATTGTGAGCATCTTTGGAAAATGCCTCATCGTAGTAGGACTGAGAGGGATTGTATGTTGTATCCGTCTCATCTGGATCGTGGCGTGTTCTCCTGGCTCCCCCTGCTGGGTTAGCCTTTGGTGGGTTGAGATCCACCCTTCGTCTTCCTGAGATAGCTCCGTTCTCACGCCTCTTTAGCGGAGGGTGAGTTTGGGAACCTTCGATTTGTGTGTCTAACATATCCTTTAGGTTCTGGTTCTCTTGGGCCATCACGTGCATTGAATCCTCATACTCTTTGTTTTGGAGTAGCAAGGCTGCTACTTGTGCTGCCATTTGATCTTCATTGCGGATTCCACCACCCTGAGGAGTGTTGTCGGCCGGATCCTCAGAATCCTCCACTCCTTCATCGAGGATCGGTGCATTGGGATCTATCTGGATTGGAGTTAGGTTTCCCAACCCTCGTGCCGTAGGAACTAAGGTTCTGGGTAACCCTGCGTTGGCCGAAGGTGGCTGCGTGACATTGGGATGCTCCGGTAATGGCATGCCATAAAGTGGTTGAGCTCCCGATGTTTTCCCCATCCCTTCCGCAAGAATAGGTGGTTTATTAGCAATCGTACTTCGTGTTATTTCACTTTGCCCGTCCTCTGCTTTCGTTCGTTGATTTGATTGAGATGGCTTTTGAGATTTTCCTCGTGTGACCGCTGGTCGTGAGCTTGTTGGTACATCACTTGGTTTCTGCATGCCTTCGGTTTTTGTTATCCTGCGGTCACAGAAAAAACGACAAAAATATGCTACTTGGGTGCCTTCGTCAAAAGTGGAAATTAATGTTCTGACACAGAAGACGGCTAAGCAGTTTTTTTTCCCAGAAAAAGGACTGAAATGACGTTTGGAAAGACGGGTATTAAATTTTTATGATACTGTTGGAAGAAACAACCTTAAACATTGAAAACCAATTTAAAAAGAGGTGTCAGATCTCCCAAAAAACAGGATTATTAAATGCTTTAGAAGATTTTTTTTCCTTAAAATCTCACCGAGATTCCTCTGCAGTCTGAGGTACTCAGATCTAAAGGATGCTTTGTCGGAAAAGTCTGTTTTAGTACAAAACAAAAGTTTTAACGTTTTGTGAGTGTGTTTTTGTGAAAACTTTTGTAGATCTGTGAGATTGCTAGTCTTTAGAGGCTATGAACTCAAAGAAATTGCGAAAACAACGGACGAACCAAACACTAGAGAGTGAGATTCATCGCTATTGAACTCAGATCTCTTCTTTTAAGAAGATGCGCAAGTAAAGTAAATGACGGAATACAAAAACTCAAGCTGGTGAGAGAAACCTTCTAGCGCCAAACTGTGACTACTCGTTTTCCCGTAGTCTACGTAATGTATACAGTTCGAAGAATCAGATACTAAGTAGTATCGATGCCTCAGTTGAACTGATGATGCTAAGTAGTAAAAGATACTCAAGATCACAACAATAACTAAGAACACAAAGATAATGTAAATGCCTCTAAGTTATCATGAGACACAAGAGATTACGTGGTTCGACTTTCGTCTACGTCCACGGGGTAATGAGTGATTGTTTTGTATTGAGTCATGGTGGTTACAAAGATCTTAAATGCTTCCCAAAGTAATAAAGAGAAGTCAAGTTGAAGTAAATACTTAAGTTCTAAACATTTAAGAGGTATAAGCTTAAGACTAGATCTTCTCTCCTAGGTATTGAATGCCCTTAGTTTGTTGGTGAGGCTTGGTATTTATAGCCCCTTCTGCTCCAAGTCTTTGCTTCCTCTGGGTTCATCGTTTCCTGATATACCTTTAGTACAGATGGTACCTTCGTTCGCCGCGTGCTTTCTCCAGTCGAACACTGCCACCTCAGCTGACCCACGTTCCTTCGGGAACTTCCCAACCTTAGTACAGATTGTACATTCGTTCACCGCCAGCCTCTGCCAATCGGGTTCCGCCACATCATCTCTCTCCACGTGCCTTGATTATGCGTGTAGATAAGAGATTTGTGCATTTAATTCTGATTAGATATGTCATCTACCTTTGTCCCTTCGCCAGCTGCCTCCCCATAGACTAGGCTTTTACTTCTTTCATCTTAGTCGTCGAGGCATCCTTTCTTGGGACGAGATAAAGTAGATCTACGAAGGTATCCTCTGTCAATCGGATTCCTTTGTATAGCGAGGGCTACATAGCTATCTTGTATGTGACCACTGAGATCGTGACACGTGCTCCACAGAATATTGGTATTCACAATTTAGGTTCTCGAGATAGATATTTATGAGTAATCATATATGTGACGATGCATGTTTATGTTAAGGTTCACATTTCACGGTACATATTAACCTCCGGCATTCATTCTGATCTACCGAATACGATACAAGCCATATCTTTTGGTACATTTCTAGATATAGAGTCTCGAGGTAGATAACAACTTAGTTTGGTATTGCTGCAGCTTTTGTAAAATCACTTTTCTACTGTGCGTTGTTGTGTTGTGCTGTGAGAAAAAAGCAGTTAGATGTTTGGTAAAAAATTAATTAAAGTTAAAGCTGATTAAAAAAGAAATCAAAGTATATTTGGTAAAATATGAGATTCAACCATTGTTGTTGTATCAAATGACAAAAACTGACATTTCACTGAAAATAGTTTTATTCAATTTTATTTGGTTTAAAAATAATTAATTTTTAACTATTAAATACAAATATATATAAATATCAAATAAATGTCACTATTATTATGATTGTTAAAAAAAATAGTTTACTTAACCCACTTTTTAATATATATATAATTTTGAAACAGAAAACCAAACTTAAATAAAATGTATATTTAATATTTGTCTTCATTTTTATTATTGACAAATTAAATGAAATGGTATATAAAACAGTTTGAAAATAAATATAATAATATTTAAAAAATAAATTATAATAAATAATTGATTGTATATAAATTTAAGGGTAACTTTTTCCATTTAAAAATAAGGTAGGGATAAAAAAGATAAATCAAGTATTAAGTTTAGGTGGGACCAAAGCTTATGCTTTTGTAGCTTTTAAAAGCTCCCCCTCCCCAGCTTTTAAAAGTTGAGGGATTTGGGAAGTGCTTTGGATAAAAAGCGCTTTTAATTTTTTTGAACGCGCGATTGGGGATACTAAAACTAATTAGGGGATAGAGGAAAAGGAAAAAAACTGGATCCAAATATCCAAATCAGGGTCACCCCTTATCTAAGTATTTTATGTAATTCCTAATCTACCCCTCACTAATTAGGTTTAGTGTTTAATTATAATTTGGAAAAATCTTAAGTATTTGTTAAATGATTAAGGTGTATTTTAATTTGTATTTGGGTGAGTGAGGTGAGAGTAGAAGGAGGAAAAAATATTTGAGGACAATAAATGGGACGACTATAGACTTCACATATAGGGATTCCATCGTTCGATGGTGTTTCCATCTAGCGATGGACAAACTATCTCCGAGTAATTATAAATATATATATATCTAATCTCTCCTTCTCTCCTACTTTTTCACTTTTCTAATATATTTTTATATCCAAAGGAGCCCGCTTAATCGCAACTTTGTGGTCTAATTACTAGGGTCTGAAACTTGGATCGTTGAAGATGCAGTTAACATGTTAGGTCATTGATTAACCGTAGACCGTCAATTAACCGTTAGCTTTTGCACTAAGGTGAAATTAACCCCTGCATGTCTTGACCAGGTTAAGTTGTCATTACGTTATACCCATGGGTCACACGTGCAACAATGTTTTCTCGAGTAGGGTTGCCATTAATAAGTGAATGTAATTGACTCAAAGAGTGGTAAAAAATTACAAGAACTGGAATCAGTTCAACTAGATTATCACATGAAAAAAAAATGATTTCTCTCTGGCATGTATCTTCGGTGAAACATCTTGTTGTCACCTTGACTTCAGAAATCTACTCCAAAAGACTTTTATTATTACAAAGGGTAACAGTAACATGCAGGAAAGCAAACGTCTTTTCATATTAATCAGTAAGCATGGGGTAGAGTGAGACTGGATTTCCGTTGAAAAGAAGACGTCTCGTGACTCTCGTCCGGTCACATCCCGTCTGGTCTTATTCTCGTCTTATCTAGAGTCCTAGAATGAGTAGAGTAATGACTTGAAAATGCTAGTCTTCCCCCAACCATGTCCACCAACCTAGAATGAGTAGAGTAATGACTAATGAGACGTAATCAGGGGAAGAAGATATAAGAGATGAGCTGTCACCAAAAACGCTAGTTATCCCCACTCATGTCGACCAAAATTTTCCACCACGAGGTGTCTTGGAAATAGTGGTATAATGTTTCACAAAAGGGGTCCTGCTAATCTCAATCCTGGGGATCAAGTGGGTGCATAATTCCATCGGGTTTTCACTGAAAATGCTTTTCTCTAGGGAGAAACCCTTTCTTTTGAATGTACAGTACGCGGATAGAGAGAACCCTTCATTATTATATATATAACACTCCTAATTTCACACTATCTTGCACTTTTGACGGTATTTCTTTTAATAAAACTTACATGATAGCATATTTGATGCTAATATTTTGGAATATTATCGTCTTACAATGGTCTTCGTACCCATAAAAATGAACAAATTCAAAAATACCAAACCTCACCATCTACAGTTTTTAAAACCTCATACTTTGAGCAAAAATTAAGAGGTTTATTTATGATTACATAATCGCTACGGTGTTATTTTGACCCGTTATAACCCTTTTCACGCATGTTATATTTGTTTTTCTAAAATTGATTTTTTTTTCGTTTTTTCTTTCCAAATAACATATATTATAATGCAAATTATTAAACCATTTTCCCGTTTTCATGCTAGTTATAACAGTTTTTTTAGAAAAAAGAATATAAAAATATTTTGGTATAGTCTATTTTGACGGTTTATAATGAATTTTTGTTTTTCTATTTTCCATTCATTTCTATGTCTTATGGACGTGTATGGGAAAATTCTTTTCTATTTTACCATTGCCATATTAGGTGCAGATTTTGTTTTCCACCCCTTTTTATGGGAAATTTTCATATTTCTCCTAAATATTTTAAATTAAAATTAAAACTTTAATTTGAATTTTGAGTGAAATTTTTGTTTTCACCAGTTTTTGGAAAATTATGATATTTTCAGCATAATTTTGGGTTTTGAACCAAGTCCAAAATTATGATGTATCAATTTAAAGATTAATTAATGTAATTTTAACATATAATTATTAGTAAGTAACGAATTGTAACTTTTGGTTTTTGGTTCCCACTAATTAAGTAAAAAAATAATTTTATAAGATTAAGTGATTAATTATTCAACATTCTAGGACCACATCTTCTTCAAAGCTAATATCTCAAGCCCACACCTAGTTTTGAGTCTTGCAAACAACATTCATCACTTGCATATGAGGTGTAAAAGACATTCTTCACTGCTTTCTTGCGAGAGTCTTTGTTGTCTCTCTTCCATCGTCAGCAACTCTCTGCTTCTTTTGGCTTCTCAATTCATCCAAGCTTTATTTATTACATAAGAACACAAAATTAATTAGTAAAAGTATTTATTCTTGAAAACAATAAAAATACAGAATTTGGGATATATATAATTTTAAAGCGCAAAAGATGAGTTAATTGCAAATAAAAAGTGTAGAAATATGGAATATTTGGCACTCGTCACCTAGTGAACAAATATCATGGTTACAAAAATATGTGGTAATTGACTCCTTGATCAAAGAGTCAATCAGTGGACAGGATTGAGCTGGGAGGGTCATCCGGCGGCCCACAGCATCCAGATCGATCTTTGACTTGGACGGCTAGGAGTTTTACCGAAACAGGATTATCAGTACCCGTTTACACATGATTAAGAAAAAAAAAAAGATCTTTTCTTCGTTTCCTTTGCTGAGATATCTAAAAGCGGGCAATACTTACTGAGGAAAAAAAAAGGTGTATGATCTTCTCATTTGAAGATTAGAGATGTGAAGAACAAGGATAAGAAGAAAGATGAAAACTTGGTTAGTGAACACGAATTCTAGGGTTTGTTCTTCAATTTTTGGATATTCTCATGTTTTAATTCCTAATTCTTCCGGTTCTTAAAAGCGTGGATTATTTGGAGGAAATGGGGCAGATTCTTTGGAGAAACGTGTTAGTCTAATTTATTTTATTTTTTTGTTTGTTGTTATGAACTGACAAGGTGTTTGAGTAAACGCCATTGCTTAAGATTTAATCTTTACTGAATCCATTAGATACATTAACTTTATGTACTCAGAAACTCTTATGCTCCTGTTCTTAATTCTTAATTCTTCGGTTGTTGGTTTGGTTTTGATTATGGGTGTCTTAGTTGATGTTTACAGGTTTTAGGTTGGTATGAATTGTAGTGTTTTCATAGTGTATTTTACTTTTGTCAATCGATTCTTGCTAATGTTTCAGGCAACATCTATGGTTGAAGAGCATGAAAAAACAAAACCTACTTCATTCTATAAGCGATGAAGTACATGAATATCTCTTGGTACCCTTTTCCCCCTTATGTATATTTTTATGGTTTCTGAAATTGTAGGTATGAGAATTTTTTGGTTTGGAGATTAGATTTGAGTTCTCGATTCTTCACCTTGGTTTCTGTAACTTTTTTTAGATAAAATTTGATTGTGATTTTTGCGTGGGTGCAGTGTTTAATTGGAAATCGTGATTTCTGATATATTTGAATAATCAACTGTACATGCGTTGAAAAGAAGAGGTCTTAAGTTTATTCTCCCTGAAGTCATGCACCTGATTTCAGTAGTTTTGAGTAGAGTTCGCTTTTGAGTCAGCTAAACCTCTGTAGACTTGGCTCAATCAGACTTCATAAAACCAGGTCAATATAGAGTCTCTACCGATTGTTTATTAAGCTATTTTTTTTTTCAAATGGAAAATAGATTCCTTGCTGTCTTTTATATATAATTTCACCATGAGCTCGAATGGTTCTTGCTTAAGTTAGTGATACTACAGATGTTATGATTTGTTTACTTTTCGTGTTGTGTTTCAATATGATGTTCTCTTTCTTATAGTGACATTGAAAAAGAGAACAATGTCTGATATGTTTATTGTTTCAAAGGAGCATGACCGGACAAGGAAACGAAAAACGAGAACAAAGCACTAGGCTGTGCTTAATTCTTCTTGATTTTCATTACAACTAGATGTCTATGGTTCCTAGAGTAGCACTGTTATTTTTCAAGCTTTATCAGGTTAGACACTCTCAATAGATAACAAATAGAGGTTATTAGTGCAGATTCATGTTGTGACTAAGGCGTTTTTATGATTTCTTAAGTGTTGCATTTTTATTTGGCAAAGATTTTTATTCCCGAATGTTGCCTGCATTACATTATGTTTTTTTTTTCCTTACATCCTGTGACTTTATCTCATTGAAAAGCGAAAGCGTGTTCATTGGCCTAGAGAGCACAATTTGTAGGTATACTTCATAATGTCTCTCCAAACTCTGTGTACCTTAAAGGATGACTTCTTCCTCGATATATTAATAACTTTCTCCTTCAAATATATAAACGCATTCAGCTATTGGGACGTACTCTCAAGTAATGCTCTTTTGGTATAAATAAAATTTGCATCATAGTTTATTTTATGTCACGTTGTGATCACATGTTGTATATATTGAGCTTTATTCCATGTGGTTGTAAGATGCTTGATTAATTGAGATGAGTTTGGGTTGTTTCGCTCTGAATAACTGTAGATGGGGAAAAACGATTTGCTGGTTTTCCAGGGAATTGAAGAGACTAGCGTGTTGTCGAGACTCCTCAATCGAGCAAACTGTTCAACCTCACACAGATGCACTGCAAAAGGAGTGCTTAGATTCGAGAGATCAATCTGTGAGACTCCGGCCTAAACCAAGTCAATGGCCGTTCCAGAGTCAATTCGGTCGCAAAGAGGGAGATGGGTTGATCTGTAAGAGGGAAGCTGAGAATTGTGTGGGATCAATGATAATCAAGGATTGTGGATGTGTTGAAGGTTTCTGCAATTTTTTGTGAACTAATGAGTTCGAATAAGTTCTGGGAGATTGACGAATTCTTGAGAGTAATTGCTCGAGAATTCTGTGTAGACCAATGTTGATTGTCCTTCAATCATGGATTCAAAGACTTAGTTACACTGTCGGAATAGTAAACATCTTGATCCCCTGTAAGTGTGACGGTTTCTTGAGTAAAAGAGTGGGAAAGTGGGAATCGTGGTGAAAAACAGTTCCAGGTCGTGCAAAGACTTGGTTAACCGTCCACCCACTACTTTACTAACTCCTTCAACCGTTTGCACGACTTACTCACACTTCTCGTCGTGGATGTATCCACGTGCCATAGGCCGCCAGACCAAAACCCTAAGTGATATCCCCTCATGAGACCGTGATTGATGTCTCACGATTTGTCGAGTATGCAGGGCAGACGTGTTTCGATCAGTCAGTCGTTGACTTAAATTTTGTTGAACTGAGCATGAGTGATGAATGCTCCATAGTTCATGAATTGAATGTTGTAGTTCGTGAATGAACAATGTCGGTGGTTTGGATAAGTATTGCTCGTTTGGTGGGATATTCAAGCAATTGAGTAAGTATTGCTCATTTGATGAATTTACTGAATATTGATAATTGTGTCAATATTCGAGCGACTGAGCAAGTGTTGCTCAATTCGATAAATTACTGATAATTGGGTCGAGCAATTGAGCAAGTATTGCTCAATTCGACAAATTACTGAATATTGAAAGTTGGATCAATATTCGAGCAACTGAGTGAGTATCGCTCAATTCGACGATTTATTTATTGGTAACGTGTAGACTACCAAATATTGTGTGATTGATTCAGATTGTTGAATCCAATGTAAATTTATTAGTGTTTGAATCTTGCTCAGAATGGTGATTCGTGGAGCGTTTATCCGAAAACCCTAATTTTTGATCAATTTTTCATCACTTGACGAATTGCTGAAAATTGGCCGTGAGTGATGGAGGGACGTCCACATGGGATGATGGACGTCCATGTGGCACCCATGTGCTCGAGTGAGCGTGCACCAGGGTCCTTCGTTGGCCAGTTGGTGAAAGAATGATGATTAAATGCCGGTTTCATCATTTATTGAAATAGTGCTCGATTGAGCATTAGGTGATAAAACCTAATTATAGAAGAGTGAGAGAGCGACCAAGAGGGCATGAGACCGGCCCTTGGTGGTTGTGGGACCAGCTGGTGGTTGTTTGAGCAAACTCCAAGTTGGTTGAAAAGAGTTTGGACCCAATATGAGCAATTGAGCAAATTAGGTCAAAATTATGAAACTGTGGGACCGGCTCTTTGCAAGCCCTTAGGCCGGCCTTGGTCGGTCAAGGAGGCATTCCCATGTCACCATAATGTCTGTGTCTCAATCCTGAAAGTTTTGGTATTTTCTGATGTGCGCTTGAGCAACATTGTGGATTTTCAGAAGAGTTTTATCTTGACTGAAATTCTTGATTTTTGCTCGAATGAGCATGTGTGATCATTTGATCAATATTTTGTAAACATTAAAATAATGGTATTTTAATGTTTTTCGTGAGTATCCTAGTCGGTCGTGTGACCATGTCGACTTTTGGCCTTTTCATGGTTTGAGAAAATATGAAAAAATCATGATTTTTGCTCAAACTGAGGAGTTTCATGAGATGAGGGAAATAATATTTACGAAAGAATAGGGACTGCAAGGTGTGGGACCGGCCACGGCTAGGGCATGGCCGGCCGGCTAAGTTACCCGGTCCCACGACACCTTTCCCTATTTTATAATATTATTTTTCATGAAACCGTGAAACTATGGAGAAACCATGAGTTTTGTTGAAACGGAGGAGTTTCATGAGATGAGGGAAATAATAATTATGAAAGAATAGGGATTGCAAGGTGTGGGACCGGCCATGGCTAGGGCATGGTCGGCCGGCCAAGTTTCCCGGTCCCACGGCACCTTTCCCTATTTTATAATATAATTTCTCATGAAACCATGAAAATATGGGAAAACCGTGAGTTTTGCTCAAACAAGGAAAGTTGCTAGAATGAAGGAGTTTTCATGAGTCCATGAAAATAACAAAATAAGTAAAAATAATGGGAGAGGCATGAGACCGGCCACGGTTAGGGCCCGGCCGGCTAGCCGGTGGGCCCGGCCCATGAGCGCCTCTTATTTTTTATTATTATTATTATTTTTCTCCTGTTTTGTATAGGATTCCTCATTTATCCATATTTTCGAATGCTCGTTTGTGCATTCGGGTGCTCGATCGTGCATCATTGTCGAGTACACTTGCACCATTTTATGGGGCTTACTCAGTGATGGTCCTGATGCCCGATTATTTAGTATTTATTACTAATTTATGAAATTCGGTGGAGAATGATTCATGAGTAATAAAAGTGAGTAGTTTTTTTATTATCAATCCATAGGATCAGTTGTGGATTCGACCATGAATTCAGAATAATAAAATGAGTATTACCATTGCATGGGATCGTGGATTCGACCATTGAATCAGATTAATGATTGTTTATTACCATTCCATGAGATCGGCCGTGGATTCGTTCATGAAATCGGAGTAATCTATTACCATTTCACGAGATCAGCCGTGGATTCGATCATGAAATCGGAGTAATAATTTATCTATCACCATTTCATGAGATCAGTCGTAGATTCGATCATGAAATCGGAATGATGAGATAAAATAGATTATCTTCTAGGAATTCAGTGGTGAATGTCACGGTAGAATTAATCTATTGCAGAAGGAATATTAGTCAGTTAAAGCGTCATACCCATTTTGTAAGGTGCATAGTCAGGAAACAACGAATGTTGCCGAAGTCCTGAAGGCGTTTTTGCCCTCTCAACAATTATGTACGGAGGACCTCCTTGATCTATAAACGGTCTCTCTACATAGTCAGGGAACAGTGAGTGTCACCAACGTCCTGAAGGCGTTAATGCTCTCAATCTGAGGAGAACCGCCCAATCGTTCTTCTATGTAGAGGTGGGTCTCTCTATGTAGTCAGGGAACAGTGAGTGTCACCGACGTCCTGAAGGCGTTAAGTTCTCAATCTGAGGAGAACCGCCCAATTATGTTATTCTACATAGAGGTCATGATGAAATGCGAGGCATCGAACGCTCAGCTAGCGGAGGCCTTTCGAAAACATGTTCATCATGGCTCGTAAAATATGAATCGTCACATGCCTGAAAGCCGTGTCAGAGACATGCAGTATCATGATTTTACGATTTTGACCTTTGTTGAAAATCGACCATCAACATTAAGTCCCCTGCTTAGTGAGGGACAGTCATGTTCCGCAGTAAGCATTAGATGGTGATTTTCCAGTCGACGAGATCAGTGGTTGAACTCAGCCATACAAAGGTATATTCAGAATCCCCGATTCGCTCCAATGGTGTCATGTACGAGCAAATGTTCAAGTGAAGATCCTGATAGTGTGATAGAGTGTCATTTCGTGAGTATGAGGAGATGGAACACTGCTGATTTGGTCGGTCAAAAGCCCAGTTTTGGTCGGTTTAATTTTTTACGGGCCCGAGCCCAAAAGGGAAACCCGTGTTTTATTAGGTTTTGGAAATAAAATTGATATAAAAGGGAAGAAACCCTAAAATTCTTTTTTTTATTCACCTTGACCGACCAGCTCTCTATCATCCTCACGTCTGAGCAACAGGAGGAGAAAAAATTTTCCACGCCGGAAAAGCAGTCGCCAGCGACGACCGTCCGACCAAATTCCGGCCAACACCGACAGGTACGATTTTTTTTTTTTTGCTGTAAGTTCATGAGTTTTCCATGAGTTGTTCAAAACAAAATTCCATAGGTATGAGCATGTTGTAGGTTTTATGAAATTTGTTGTTAGTGAAAACACGTATGTCCGTTCGTTCGATAGTTTAAGAAACGAGCAAAAGTCCCTAATATGAAAGAGACACATAAGTTCTTGAATAGACATGGTCTAGTTGCAGTAGGGAAAATATTTGTTTAACAGGTTTGATGAAAACTAAAATTTGTTTTTAAAGCATGAACTTTCAGAAATACTTTTAAAAACGTAGGTTCGTAATAGAAGTAATAACAATCTATAAAATTTGAGGAATTTATGAAAAGACATGTACTTCATGATAAAATTTATTTGTGAACTCTCAAAATTTTATTTAGAATATGTGGACTTTTGCAAAATAGAAAAGACCCTCTTCTCGTGGAAAGACGCTCGTCTGAGCAAAAATAGTTTTTTTTTTTTGTTAACAAAACTCATGCAAGTTTTTTTTTTTTTTT
>NC_039366.1:156913278-156987632 GCF_003573695.1 Papaver somniferum | reverse complement strand
TTTTTTACGTGCGTGAGTTTTTAATATTTCGATAAGAATCAAATGGCAATTTTTGATTAATTGTTAAGGATAAACAATTGTGTTATATGATTTTATGATATGTGTTTGTGACATAAAATCATGGAACGCTCATATGAAGTGTTTATATGAATTGTTCATAGTTTCATGAAAAGTCAGTGTTGACTCTTGAATGATAAGTTTTCGCTCACTTTTGCAGGTTTGAAGGAGTAAGCAAGTTTTCGGAGTTTTACGTTGTTATCACTAAGTTCGTGAAACTGAAATAGGTAAGAGTTGAGGATTACCATTTTTATAGACACTGATGTGAGCATCATAATTATCCAGCTGTTTTAATTCCATTGTGTTGACGAAATTCATGTGTGGATGTCGCAACAACTTTGCAAAATGACTTGATCTCGTGGTAACGCTTTTGAAGATGATGTTTCTAGAGAGGACACTTCCAGAGAGGATATTTCTAGAGACGCGCCTTCCAGAGATGATAATTCTTCCAGAAATGATGATTCTGAGACTTCTCAGGAGAAAGAGGAAACTCCCAAAACTAAGAACATTCCAAATGCTGAGGACAAATTTTTTGTGTATCTGTATAAATCCCAGGAGCACTACTCAGAACAAGTTGGTATCTCCTCCAACAATAACTCTGTTTTGTTTACAAGGGAAGCACTATTTGGCTTCACATGTGGAACTCAAACTTTATCGGAAGCCTCTGACACATTTCTCTGGATGGGAAACACACATGCTGGGTCATAGCCGTGTAAGAACCTTGCTGGATCGTGCACAGGTGAAACGAGCTATTCAAGTTGCTGGGGATTTAATCATTAATCATGATATACCAGGTATCGTGGCTTTACTTTCTCGTTGGTGCATTCCTACTCATACTTTTTCATATGCAGATGGGGAGAATTCACCGTTACTTTAGAAGATGTAGTCGCTCTGTTGCATCTTCCAGTCACTGGCAATTTCCCTGAAGAGCTCTCAGCAGAAGAGAAGGTGATATCTGGCGCATTGGAAGCTAAAATGCACAAATTCAACGAATCTCCCAAAATTTGCTATGCTCAATGGTTGAGATACTGGTGGCCGAGAGATGGAGTTCCTGAAGAACCTGTTGATGGTACTTTGACCATTGCTGCTTTCTAATGCTTGTGGCTCTCCAGAGACGTTCATGAAGACAGTGGACATTTGTTGAAGCCATTTGTGATTCCTTTCGCCATAAAGATGGCTAAAGGTGAGAAGCTTCCCATTGGTAGTCTGTTTTTGGGTTCACTGTTTGCCAATTTAGACTCCTTAGTTATAGACTCCATCGTCTCCAACGGCTTCATGAAAGTCGAAACATATGCTAACACTATGTTCCTCCAAGCCTTGATGTGGGAGCATCTTGAGGGTTATGCTCCAATTCCTCGTAGCGTCTTGCAAGGACCCAATGTTGATACTCGTCATGATTTCCTCGAGAAGAATAATGCCAGGATTATGCGCTAGTCTATAAAGAAGCCACAATACAAGATATGCCTCACTGACATTTTGGATTTTGAATCCGATATGCCTCATTGACATTTTGGATTTTGAATCCGAGTTCAACTTTCGCCTCTGGGTGTCGGTCCCTCCTCTTTTCTCGCAATTGATCACTTTCAATACTGCTAAAGAAAATTTCATGTTGAGAACCGGTGCTAACTTGAATGATGGAGAGAAATATTTTATATTGAGTTGCACTCCTGGCCACCTAGTATCAGTAATGCATGGAGAATTCCAGGTAGAAGAATATAACATCGATAGGGCAACTCGACAAATGGGCGTCAATCAGTGTGTTCCGGGTCATTGAATGAACAAACCATCAGTTGAGTATCTGAAGGCTCACTTAGATTGGACACGTGTATAGGGGAATGATTATTTATTTCCATGCTTTGACCGAGCTATCTTCGTAACTCCGGGTTACATAGACTTCTGGCGTCAACAGCTTGAGCGTTTGTATGCATTTACAATGGATGCTAAGTCTCTGACACGAGAGTTTCCTTCCCCTGACTTGATTTCTGATCGACCACGATTGAAGTACCTTTCCCGTGGTGAAAAGAGGAAAACATCCCCAGAATCTTCACAGGTAAGTATTTCCATTATGATTTCGGCAAAAGCATGATAATCGTATCTTAATCATTTTATTGACTTTGTGATAGGATGGTCGTGCTGTGAGACCTCGAATCCATGTAGACTTATTAGACCTTCAAGAAAGTCCCCAGGGTGGAGAAGGCAGGAGCAAGACATCTTATAGGATGATAGCGAATAATGTGCAGTCCCCAACCGCTTCTTTGGTGAGTTGTTACTACTTCCCTTATCGTTGCGATTTTCTTGTCCATGTAATTAGGATCCTAAAAGAATATTGTTAATTTGTTTCATCCATCGACCATTGACGGTCTTCACC
Source organism: Papaver somniferum (assembly GCF_003573695.1). Taxonomy (NCBI): domain Eukaryota; kingdom Viridiplantae; phylum Streptophyta; class Magnoliopsida; order Ranunculales; family Papaveraceae; genus Papaver; species Papaver somniferum. The sequence goes on along the minus strand of NC_039366.1, from coordinate 156,985,207 downwards.
TTGTTTCTAAACGAACAATCCAGGAATCCAGCACTGATGATGAAGTGGATGTAAGTATCCTTTGTGTAAGTGATTATGGATTTTCCTTGATTGAAGTAATAACGATTATCGTTGATGTATCCAGGAGGAGATTGTTGTGGAAAGCCAACATGGTCATACTATTCATTCGTCTTCAAATGGTGGTGAGAAAGGGAATCTTCAAGAATCACGACTGCATGGAAATAATGGCGCTCTCAGTGTTGATGCCGATCCTGTTAACCTTTCGAGTGACTTGGAGACTCCTCAAGTAAGTATTCACTTTATATTCTCCTCATAGAAGTATAATATTGCTGACTTGAGATTGAATGAATAAGAATCCACATGAATGAATGAAAAACTTTTAGCAAAATAGGTCATCAGAAAATTCAGAACTCAACATTCTCCCAAAAACACCATAAAATCTTCATACGGTGTCAGATTTTCGCGATCTACCCATGTATCCTTAAGCCCATGAAATTTCCAAACTTGATCAAAGATTTTTTTTGAGTTTTGAGCATGTTTAGGGCCTGAGAAAGGCGAAATAGTAAACTTCCATGAGACTTTCAGAACTGTATGTTGTCCAATGTTTTGGCCACATCTCCTTGCTCGTTCATCCGATTGTTATAAGATTTTGATATGTTGTATAGAATATCCATACGAAGAGAATGGTGTATAACTCGACCTTAGATTCTGTTATAGCATAGCTCGGTCGACCTCGCATGCGTTGGTATCTCAAGCATGTTTGTCAATGTTAGTGATCAAAACTATGAGTCTTGATTTCTAGTCTACATAGCTAAGTCTCGGACTATGATAAAAAAGTGTAGTTGAGCTCAAGGACTTCATGGCGATTCATCATACAACGACGAAGATCTACTCAAGGAACCGTGGAACTTCATCAACAAAAAGGTATGTGGAGACTTGAACGTATCTATCACTCAAAAGTCTATCTCTTCTATCTCCTACTTCTTATGAGACAAAAGTTGTATGCTATATAGAATGGATCATACACATTTGATATTTCGATCCGAGTATATATCGCCTATCTATATCTCGAAATCATGTGTTGGTAAAGCGTTTCGCTTTGATCGGGTTTATCTTCACTTAGTGACGAAAGTCATAATGTTTCAATCACTTTGAAAATCGCTTTGACGAGAAATAGTGTAACAACTATATAACGTCCTCTAAGAATATCCAATGATGGATATAAGCATTGTGTGGAAACACATATGTGCATAAGTCCTATTCCTTAATCCGAAGTTTGCGAACTTTGTTGATTGAGAGAAACTAGAGGAATTGGCTTTGCCAAGTCCGCGAACTCAGTCCGCGAACTAACGGAAGTTCTCTTGCCCAGAATTTCTGTTGGGTTTTCCAAAAACTCGTTTGCGTGTTTAGTCCGGGAACTGGCGGAAGTCTCCTTGCCGAGATTTTCTGCTGAGTTTGGAAAACTCTGCCGGTTGTCTTAAGTCCGCGAACTTGTTTGCGTACATGCGTGGGTTATGATATAAAGATGTGCTCTGAACATGAAACTTAAATTACTAAGGAATGCAGTATGCAAACCGTGGCTATAAAGTTCATGAGCCGATTCAATCGAATCGAATCATCTTTGTTTCAATTGTGTCTTGTGTAGTTACATAAGATCTCATAGCAATTGAACAACTCTCTAACTAGTTGATTTGAGTCAATTGAACTAGTTATGGTGAAGAAGAACAAGGCTAATATGAAATGCTCATATGGTTGACCTTTTGGGTTACTATGTTGAACCAACATATACGTACACGTTTGGGCACGGTTTTCACAAACCCAGTAAACGTATATCTCAAGTGTGTGTGACAAGCTAAGTTTTCGATCTAACGGTTGAGAAATATTAGCTTGAATCTAAATCAGGTTTTCATCTAACGAGGAATATTGATTGCTTTGTAACTAAAGCAAAACCCTGATTTGAAGACTATATATAGGAGACATCTAGCATTGGGAAAAACTAATCCCCACATGTCTATGTGATACTAGTGCGCTCGCTAGAGTCGATTCTCCTCTAACCTTTGGTTTTCTTCTCTAAAACCAGGTTAACGACTTAAATACTTCATTGGGATTGTGAAGCCAGACCGATACTACTTTTATCGTAGTTGTGTGATCTGATCTTGCATCTTCTATCGTACGAGTACAATCTTATTGATTGGCTTGAGATCGTGAGAGTTCTCCAATAGGCAAGATAAAGAAGTCACAAACATCTTCGTCTCACTGTTTGTGATTCCTCGACGTCCTCTTGTGTATTCAAGTAAGACTGTTGAGAGGTGATTGATTAATCTAGGCTGTTCTTCGAGAATATAAGACCGGATTGTCAATTGGTTCCGGTTCACCTTGATTTCATATCTTAATACGGAACAAAAACCTAGGGTTTTTCTGTGGGAGACAGATTTATTTATTATCAAGTCTGCGATTTTGGGTTGCAACAATTCTTGGTTGTGGGTGAGATCAGCTAAGAGAATCAAGTGCGTAGTATCCTGTTGGGATCAGAGGCGTAGGAGTACAACTGTACCTTGAGTTAGTGGGAGACTGATCGGGGTTCAACTATAATCCAGTCTGAAGTTATCTTGGAGTAGGCTAGTGTCTGTAGCGTCTTAATACACTGTGTATTCAATCTGTATTAGGTCCCAGGGTTTTTCTGCATTTGCGGTTTCCTCTTTAACAAAATTTCCGGTGTCTGTGTTATTTCATTTTCCGCATTATATTGTTTATCTTTATAATTGAAATAATACAGGTCGTGCGTTAAAGGTTAATCGATTGGAGATCTGACCTTGTGGTTGTCGATTTCATTGATTAACACTTGGACATTGGTCTTTGGTACCGTCCAAGTTATTCCTTGTATTTGATAAAGACTCGCTATTGTTTTTAGCTTGAGTAAAAATCAAATCAAGAGAGAGATATTAACTCCTTGAGATACTTTTATCTAGATTGAGTCTGACTGTCTAGTTGAATATCTAGCAAAGTATTTCAAAGTTAGTCCATACAGATTGCTAAGCGAAATATTGGGTGGTGTTGTTAGACCCCCGCTTTTTCAATTGGTATCAGAGCAGGCAAACACGTTTAAGACCTTACAAGTCTGTGTTTGTAGCGATCTGACTCTATGGACAAGAGTACTATCTCTGATAAACGCGTCACCAGTAATAAAGATTCTCTCTCGTCTAGATCTATTAAAGAGAAAAGTTCAATCTCTAATATAGAGAAACCTTGTGGTTCGACGAGACAGACAAACAATGGCATGAGTGTTCATGATTACCCTTAGAAAGAGACCTTCTCTTCTAATGAATGGGATACAGCTGAAGAGAGATTGATTCGAAATATTGTTAGAATTCAAGATGTTAGAATGAATCAGTTAAAACACCATGTCAATGCTCTTCTTGGTAAAGTAAGAGATTGCAAAGTCCATGGCAACGCTGAAGATCAGTCTTCATGCTTGACTCTTGAGGCCAGCCTCGAAAAGGATGCCTTGGATATTGAATGTCGCTTGAATAAACTCTCCATTCAAGGATGTTCAAAGCAATCTAATGTACCGAGAACTTCTGATGCTTTACTGTCGGAGCATAGCTCGGTCAACCTCACATGCGTTGCTATATCAAGCATGTTTTTCAATGTTAGTGATCAAAACTGTGAGTCTTGATTTCTAGTCTATTATAGCTAAGTCTCTGACTAGGATAGAAAAGTGTGGTTGAGCTCAGACTTCATGGCGATTCATCATACAACGACGAAGATCTACTAAAGGAACTGTGGAACTTCATCAACAAAAAGGTATGTGGAGACTTGAACTTATCTATCACTCAAAATTCTATCTATTCTATCTCCTACTTCTTATGAAACAAAAAGTCGTATGCTATATAGACTAGATCATACACATTTGAAATTTCGAGCTGAGTATTCACTACTTATCTTTTTCTCGAAATCGTGTGTTGGTAAAGCGTTTCGCTTTGATCAAGTTTATCTTCACCTAGTGAGGAAAGTCATGAAAAGTTTCAATTACTTTGAGAATTGCTCTGACGTGAAACGGTCTGTGAATAACGGCTATATAACGTCCTCTGAGAATGTCTCAATGATTGGAATGAGAGTTTAGATTACATAACCATGTATTCCTTAATCCGAAGTTTTCTAAATTTGTTGATAGAGAGAAACCGGAGGAATTGTCTTTGCCAAGTCCGCGAACCCAGTCCGCAAACTGACAGAAGTTCTCTTACCGAGAATTTCTGCTGGGATTTTCCGAAAATTCGTTTGCGTGTTTAGTCCGCGAACTGGCGGAAGTCTCTTTGCCGAGATTTTCTGCTGAGTTTGGAAAACTCTGCCGGTCGCCTTAAGTCCGCGAACTTGTTTGTGAGCTCAAGTGGTTATGATCTAAAGATGTGCTCTGAACATGAAACTTAAATTACTAGGGAATGCTTTATTTAAACCGTGGCTATAAAGTTCATGAGCCGATTCATCGAATCGAATCATCTTTGTTTCAATTGTGTCTTGTTTAGTTACATAAGATCTCATAGCAATTGAACAACTCTCTAACTAGTTCATTTGAGTCAATTGAACTAGTTATGGTGAAGAAGAACTAGGTTAATATAAAATGCTCATATGGTTAACCTTTTGGGTTACTATGTTGAACCAACATAAACGTACACGTTTGGGAACGGTTTTCACAAACCCAGTAAACGTCTACCCAAGTGTGTGTGACAAGCTAAGTTTTCGATCTAACAGTTGAGAAATATTAGCTTGAATCTAAATCAGGTTTTCATCTAACGGTGAATATGGATTGCTTTGTAACTAAGGCAAAACCCTGATTTGAAGACTATATAGGAGACATCTTGCATTGTGCAAAACTAATACCCACACGTCTGTGTGATACTAGTGCGCTCGCTAGATTCGATTCTCCTTTAACCTTTTTGGTTTTCTTCTCTAAAACCAGGTTAACGACTTAAAGACTTCATTGGGATTGTGAAGCCAGACCGATACTACTTTTATCGTAGTTGTGTGATCTGATCTTACATCTTCTATCGTACGATTACAATCTTTGATTGGCTTGAGATCGTGAGAGTTCTCCGACAGGAAAGATAAATAAGTCACAAACATCTTCGTCTCACTGTTTGTGATTCCTCGACAAACCGCTTGTGTAGTCAAGAAGGATTGTTAGAGTTTTTTTAGGGTTTTTTCAACTTTTTTTCATGTTTTCTCCCTTGTTTGATCTTCTTCTTATTCTAATATTGTACTCCCTATATTTCATCAATCTTCTTCTAATAACACAGGTTTAACGAGTAAATCAACAGGTGCAGCCAAAACTAATTCTTTTGTGGATATTCTCAAGGGAAAGAAAACCCTAAACCCCACAACTATTGATCTTTCCTCTGTGCCTAATCCTACTTTGAAAGAGGGAGAACCATATTTAGAAATCCCTTTGGATTTTTTCAAGAAGGATGTAAACCATTCAAGCATAGTTTCATTGCTCGTTTGGATTTTACAGGTGTGAAGTTTCCTGATGTAAAACACGCTCTGGTTGAACAATGGAAACTTGGTCAAGACGTGAAGTTTCTTCCCATGCGCAAGGGATTCTTCATAATCATGTTAGCAACAACTGAAGACAAGGAAAGGATTTGTAATGGTCCTAAAGCCATCATTAAAAATCAAGTTCTTCAGATACATGATTGGTACCCTAGCTTTAACCCTAACAAGCAGCGTACTTCTCATGCTGCATGGGTCATGTTCCCTGAATTACCAATGGAGTTATGCACTGAAAGATCCATATTATCAATCGGTAAGAGTTTTGGAACTCCAATTGTTGTTGATGAAAAAACCCTAAGGTTGGAGTATGGTTATTTTGCATCAGTTCTTGTGGATATTGATTTCTCAAAGCACATCCCTGAAAGAATTTTGTTAAAAGCTAATGGGAAGGAATTCTGGCAATATATGGATATTCATAAACGTTCTCAGTTTTGTGAAAAGTGCAGCATTATTGGTCATATGAGGAAGATTGTGGAAAGAAATCAAGCAACAAAACAAAAACTAATCAACTTCAAGTGATTGCAGCTGAAATTCCTATAATGAGGAATGATAATCCACCAGGCATGGAGTGGCAAGTTGCGGAAAATAAAAATACGAGTAATCAAGATCCAGTTATTCAGGTCATAGACGATCGTGATGTTGCTGGGAGTTCTCATGCAGCTGCTGTTGAAAAACACGCACCTGTTGGGACTACAAATTTGGATAAGCAAAGCAAAGATAATACTATGGATGTGATGGAAAAAAATGGCAGTGCTGGTGCGTAGATGAATGATGAAAACAAATTTGATGCTACAAGTGCCGAGGATACAAAGTTAGAGGAAGAGCTGAATAACTCTTTTACTGAGTATAGGGAAGCACAACTCAAACTGATTAGATGAAAGAATGCAATTGCAGCTAAAGTAGATCTTGCTGCACGTAAAACATCTGCTCATGTAGACCATGTAGCTATTCCTACAGAGGTTAAGCAAACGTCAGTGAATAATTTGGAGATGCAACCATTGTCCGTGCAGAATTTGGATGATGGTTGGACGCAAGTTAAGGATAAGCATTATTCTTCTAAAGATAAAACCAATGGAAAAGGTACTCCTTTTACTTTTAAATCTTTTGGGGATGTTTCAACACCTATAGTGGATGCTGTGTTCAGTTCTGAATTTGTAGTTCAGAGAAATCAATTTGAAACTCTTAGCGCTGAACTGGGTTTTAGGGATGATGAGGGGGAAGTTCAGCAAAGTTTGGTCGAAAACTTAGATGAGAAGGATTAAGATTTAGACGCGGCTAGTATGGAAGCTGAAGTTAAAAATTCTAAAGAATGGGGTAAGGTTAGTGATCACAACAAAAGCAAGAATAACGATGTTATAATGTTTGATAATGCTACAAATTTAGTTGAGAACTCAACTGAAACTGCTGATGCAGATAAGAAGAAAGCTTTTCTTGATAGATTAGAAGCTCTAAGGCAACAACAGAAAGGAAATATTCTCAATGAGGAGGAACTTGCAGAGGTTGGCACCATTAAGAATGATGAAGTTCGGTGTAGTTTCATCAGAAATCCAGCCTATAGAAAGGAGTATTTTCAAGAAAAAAGGAGTTTTTGGAGAGAGTTTCAATAAAGAAAAAACCTCAAACTCCAATCAAGCTTGTTCCTGGCGGTAATTATGCTTCGGATGAAGAGGAACATGATGATACTTATGATGATGAGTATAATGAGTTTTATGGTGACCCTGATGTTTTGGCGGAAATCCTTTCTGGTCTCCAATCTAAGAAGAAGAATTTCAGGGTGGGAAAGGCGCGAAAAAGTTACTAAACGTTATTATTCTCTTTTGATTCTTTTTGTGGTTAGTTATTTGTGTTTAAGAGCTTTCTGTGAGCTTTTATTTTTCTTTGTTGTTATTTTTTCTCCCCTTTGGTTTATGGGGGTGGGGAGGCCTTGAGCCTCCCATTTTGTAATTCTTGTAATTACGTTTTTTTGCTTTAATAAACCATTTTGACCTAGCAAAAAAAAAGTTAAGAAGGATTGTTGAGAGGTGACTGATTAATCTAGGATGTTCTTCGGGAATATAAGACCGGATTATCAATTGGTTCCTGTTCATCTTGATTTTATATCTTAAGACAGAACAAAACCTAGGGTTTTTCTGTGGGAGATAGATTTATCCTTTGATAGACTTTTCTGTGTGAGACAGATTTGTTTATTATCAAGTCTGCGATTTTGTGTTGCAGCAACTCTTAGTTATGGGTGAGATCAGCTGACGGAATCAAGTGCGCAGTATCCTGCTGGGATCAGAGGCGTAGGAGTACAACTGTACCTTGAATTAGTGGAAGACTGATTGGGGTTCAACTATAGTCCAGTCCGAAGTTAGCTTGGAGTAGGCTAGTGTCTGTAGCGGCTTAATACAATGTGTATTCAATCTGGACTAGGTCCCGTGGTTTTTCTGCATTTGCGGTTTCCTCGTTAACAAAACTTCTGGTGTCTGTGTTATTTCTTTTCCGCATTATATTTTATATAATTGAAATAATACAGGTTGTGCGTTAAGACCATCAATTGGAAATCCAACCTTCGGCTGTTGATTGATATTGAGTGATCCTTGGATATTGGTCTTTGGTACCGTCCAAGTTATTCCTTGTGTTTGATTAAAGACTCGCTATTGTTTTAGCTTGGGTAAATCAAAACAAGTGAGAGATATTGACTCCTTGAGATACTTTAATCTACATTGAGTCTGACTGTCTAGTTGATTCTCTAGCAAAGTATTTCGGAGTTTGTCCATACAGATTGCTAATAGAATTATTGGGTAGTGTTGTTAGACCCCCGCCTTTTCAATTGTTATCAGAGCAGGGAAACACGTTAAAGACCTTATAAGTCTGTGTTTGTAGCGATATGATTATGGACGAGTCTATCTCTAATAACGTACAAGTTCAGAAATTACCAGACGATTCTAAAAGCTTGGATTCACCTGAGAGAACTGTCACATCTAAGTCAATATCTAAACATTCTCTTGATGTAAAAACTGTTGATTGGGAAACTCTCCTAGAAAAACAGTTGGATGAACTTTTTGATGAAGGTGATTCAGATATTGATAGAGATGTTGATGAGGAAGTCTCAGAGTATGTTAAGTTTTTGGATTCATGGAAAATGAAGAAGATTACAGCTTCTCATGTCTCACCTCTTCTGATTCCTCTCTGTTGAGAAAACGAGAAATTGAGAATATGTTACGCAGGTGTTTATTTTTCGAATCGTTCTTGCGAATCGATCCTCAAGGATTCTGAGGAAAACCTACGTATGAAGTCACTTGAATGTGATAATATTTATCAAAAGTACTTTTTGTTGGAAGAGAAATTTGCAGAATATGAAGCAAGGTTTAACTCTCAGCAAACAAGTTTTGACGACAGAGAAAGCGCTCGAGAAAAACGCCTTGAGGCTGATTTAGCTGCTGCTCTTGATAAAATCAAGATGTTGGAATATGACTTGAAAAAGTTCAATACTAGTTCAAGAAAATTAACCAATATGCTAGGAGCAAGTAAAAATCATCGTGATACACGAGGATTGAGCTATAAGGAAATAGATGCTCTAAGTACTAGCAAAGAGGTAAAATTTGTCAAGGCTAGTGATTCTTCTCAACAAAAGGTTTCCAGTGATGGAAAAAGTGAAATACCTTCACCGGCAGTTAAGGTTCAAAAGAACAAAGTTTATCAACCTCCAAAGTTAGCACACACGGATCGAGGTAAGAACATTCCTTATGTTTGCCACTATTGCGGAAATAAAGGTCACCTGGAATGGAGATGTCGTTTCCGTATAAGGAATGAGAAACTTCATGATGTTCTTGTTTGGGCATCACAAGAAGTTGTGAAGCAAAGGTCATACTTTAAGACTGATCCTCTTAATGTTACAGGTTGTAATTGTCCAACCTTTAGGAAAAGGAATCAGTGCTATGATAAACCTAGATTTGCCTATAAACGTCGTACGAATCCTTTTCACAATCGTAATGGTTATCAAAAGGATAACTTCGTAAAGACGAAGACAAGATCCGATGCTCCCAATTGGAGAAAGACTAACTTGCAAAAGAATAGTCAATCCAATTCTCTTCCGAGAATGTTAGAAGAGAGTGATGGGAAGAAGGTTCCGACTGTTCCTAAACGCACTCAGAAGTGGATACCGAAGAAAGACAATGATGTTTTGAGTGTGAAAAGGAATGATCTTCCAGAAAACTCCATGACTATGGAAAAGGAAGTATCCATGATGTTGAAACTTAACAAGTTTTTTGGAAAAGTGGAATTGGATGTGAAAGGTTCTAAAAGTGATCTCTTTCATGATAATCCAAAGGTCACTTGTGGTGAGCAATACTTTTTTCACCCCAACGCAACTTGATTGTGTTGGAAGTGCATCCTCACCAAGGAATGCCATTCTTTGTATACGGTGAGGGAAGCACAAAAATTGGGGCACACAGATTATGTTCGGTAAAACGGTAGAATTCGATTGGATTCATTTGAAAAGGTATGTCTATAAACTTGAGCAAGATTTGTACTTTTATTTGCTTAGAGAACTTATAATGATTCACATACCTTTCTTATCGTTCTTTTCTACCTATCTTGATCTGTGTTTAAGGTTCTTAAATGATTAGGTTTGAAAATAATAGTTCGGGATGTTTGGACTACATGGTACACATACAAAGTATGCATAACAACATTCAAAATCAAAATCCAGGGGTTTAAGTTCACAAACCCATATGCATACTTGACGCCGATATTCAGTAAACTTGTTTTGACCGTAACTTCTTCGTCCGAACTCGGACTTACCTCATTCTTTTTTCATTCTCTTCCTTATTGATTTCCCTTCAAAATGGAGATGAGAATTGTTGAATTTGGATGAGTTAATATTGGTCTTTGTCCTGTCTCTTGTTTTTCAGTGTTTGCTCCGTTTCGTTGCACTTGTTCTATTCTCTTGGACTTGGGCACTGGGATTATTGGAGAAATCCTATTCTAAAATATTTTGTGGCTGTTACAAGAGTGATGTTGGTGAATCACAAAGAAGGAAGTTCGAGAATGGGTAGTAGTTCACATTGCTATATATTCTTGAGTGTTCACAATCATCTCATGTGAACTATGGTACATAGTCGTCAATGACTTTGTATGTTCTTCTTTGTTAAGGAAATCTTTTTATACGCTTTTGGTAACCACTCTTGGTATAAATCCGTGTGAAAAAGATTGATTCTACCTTCTAAGGGAAAAGATTGTTATTGCAGTATTAATCTTTATGATTTTGTGATATTGCAATTGTTTATGGGATATGTATTGTTTGCATCCGTGAACTTGAAGATCCCATATGTTGTCAAAAGTAAAGTCGTTCATAAATTGGTATTTGTATTGATGAAAGGACGAATGGACTTTTGACAAATACAAAAGTTATGACTGTAGTCATTTATTTGACGAAAAATAGGGTAAAATCTTTTGTGTGACAAGGATAAAGTATATTATGTCGATATGCAAATAGTGATGGAAAAATAGAATAGATCCTTGTATCTATTCCACAGTAATGATCATCACTGATCCATATCTTATGTATTACTGTGAGGCTCCGTAATGTGTCTTATGTCGAGCACGATACAACTAAGTTGATTACTTTGTGATTAGCTTTGTTGGCTGTTCCGTAAGGTACTTTATGTCGAGCATTATGAACTAAATTAATCATCTTGGTTGGTTATTTAGTTATTTGCTCCGAAAGTCTTCTTTTGTCGAGCAAAACTTTTGACAATTAAATTGATTACCTTCGTGATTAGTTTGGTTGTTTGTATTCCAATTAGATTAATTATGGGTTCTCTTGTAATTAGTCTAGTTGAGTTTTCATATATTCCACAAGTTCTTATGTTGAGTATATGCACGGCTATACTAACTATGTTCTATTGGTTGATGTAGTCGTATATTCCGTAAGGTTTTCCTTATGTTGAGTATTTGAACGATTAAGGTAGTCATCTCCGTGTGGTTATCTTAGTCGTAGTTCCGTGAGTTTTCTTATGTTGAGCACAATCAATTAAAATTGATCACTTTTGTGGTTTGATTTAGTTGCGTATTCCAATTAAATTAATCATGGGTTTACTTGTGATTAATTTGATTGAGTTTTGGATATAGAAAATCATTTCCATGGTTTTTTGTGTCCAATCAAAAAATCCTTCTTTTCTTTCGAAATTAAGGTCGCTCTTGTTATTCTTTCGGGAATGACATCAAATGGGGGAGAGTTCTTTTGAACTTGTGCTTAATGGTAATATGTTGCGGGGTGTGCGGCTGTGGAATTTTATAGGGGTTATCTTGTATCTTAAAACTCCTTGATGAATGCATTTAGCTTCGGCTTTATGATTGCATCTAAATTAAGTTGGTATGTATTTTCTTTTAGTCTATGAAATGTCTCTTGTGGAAATTTCATTATGATCCCGTTCTTTTACCTTTGCCAATTTTATTGACAAAAAGGGGGAGAAATAATGTAGTTCACACTACAAATACATATGGTTTTCGGACCATTGTGTAAGGGGGAGTGGTTTCCATGATCGAGATGGAGTATTGACTAAGGGGGAGCGATACATATCACCATAGTATTGTTGTTAAAGTCGTGATGCAATTGGACTTTGATGTTACATAATGATACTATGATACTGTATAATAATGATCGAGAATCTCGATTTCTCTCATTGTTATAGCTACGGATCTTCAACAACGGTGGTGCTAAACTTACAACCTTTGGGATCATTGGAGTACTTGGAAGGACGAAGATTTCAAGGAACGTTGAAAGACTATGGAATAGGAGCCACTAAAGTTTATCTTTTTCGTATTCCATATGTATTAATAGTTTTGTCACTAAAATTGACAAAGGGGGAGATTGTTAGAGCATAGCTCGGTCAACCTCGCATGCGTTGCTATATCAAGCATGTTTGTCAATGTTAGTGATCAAAACTATGAGTCTTGATTTCTAGTCTATTATAGCTAAGTTTCGGACTAGGATAGAAGAGTTTAGTTGAGCTCAAGGACTTCATGGCGATTCATCATACAACGACGAAGATCTACTCAAGGAACCGTGGAACTTCATCAACAAAAAGGTATGTGGAGACTTGAACTTATCTATCACTCAAAAGTCTATATATTCTATCTCCTACTTCTTATCAGACAAAAAGTCGTATGCTATATAGACTGGATCATACACATTTGACATTTCGAGCTGAGTATTCACCACTTATCTTTTTCTCGAAATCGTGTGTTGGTAAAGTGTTTCGCTTTGATCAAGTTTATCTTCACCTAGTGACGAAAGTCATGAAAAGTTTCAATTACTTTGAGAATTGCTCTGACGTGAAACGGTCTGTGAATAATGGCTATATAACGTCCTCTGAGAATGTCTCAATGATTGGATTGAGAGTTTAGATTACATAACCATGTATTCCTTAATCTGAAGTTTTCGAACTTTGTTGATTGAGAGAAACCGGAGGAATTGGCTTCGCCAAGTCCGCGAACCCAGTCCGCGAACTGACGGAAGTTCTCTTACCGAGAATTTCTGCTGGGATTTTCCAAAAACTCATTTGCGTGTTTAGTCCGCGAACCTAGTCCGCAAACTGGCGGAAGTCTCTTTGCCGAGATTTTCTGCTGAGTTTGGAAAACTCTGCCGGTTGCCTTAAGTCCGCGAACTTGTTTGTGAGATTAAGTGGTTATGATCTAAATATGTACTCTGAACATGAAACTTAAATTACTAAGGAATGCTTTATGCAAACCGTGGCTATAAAGTTCATGATCCGATTCATCGAATCAAATCATCTTTGTTTCAATTGTGTCTTGTGTAGTTACATAAGATCTCATAGAAATTGAACAACTCTCTAACTAGTTCATTTGAGTCAATTGAACTAGTTATGGTGAAGAAGAACTAGGTTAATATGAAATGGTAATATGGTTAACCTTTTGGGTTACTATGTTGAACCAACATACACGTACACGTTTGGGCACGGTTTTCACAAACCCAGTAAACGTCTACCCAAGTGTGTGTGACAATCTAAGTTTTCGATCTAACGGTTGAGAAATATTAGCTTGAATCTAAATCAGGTTTTCATCTAACGGTGAATATGGATTGTTTTGTAACTAAGGCAAAACCCTGATTTGAAGACTATATATAGGAGACATCTAGCATTGTGTAAAACTAATCACCACGCGTATGTGTGATACTAGTGCGCTCGCTAGAGTCGATTCTCCTTTAACCTTTGGTTTTCTTCTCTTAAACCAGGTTAACGACTTAAAGACTTCATTGGGATTTTGAAGCCAGACCGATACTACTTTTATCGTAGTTGTGTGATCTGATCTTGCATCTTCTATTGTAACAATACAATCATATTGATCGTCTTGAGATCGTGAGAGTTCTCCGATAGGCAAGATATAAAAATTAATCACAAACACCTTCGTCTCATCGTTTGTGATTCCACGACATCTTGTTTCGCTACCATACGATTAAGATTGTTGTGAGGTGATTGATTAATCTAGGTTGTTCTTTGGGAATATAAGACCGGATTATCAATTGGTTCCTTTTCACCTTGATTATTATTAAAAGACGGAACAAAAACTTTTAGGATTTTTCTGTGGGTGAAAGATTGGTCCATTGATAGACTTGTCTGTGTGAGACAAATTTGTTTATTATCAAGTCTGCGATTTTGGGTTGCAAAAACTCTTAGTTGTGGGTGAGATCAGCTAAGTGAATCAAGTGCGCAGTATCCTGCTGGGATCAGAGGCGTAGGAGTATAACTGTACCTTGAATTATTGGGAGACTGATTGAGGTTCAACTATAGTCCAGTCCGAAGTTAGCTTGGAGTAGGCTAGTGTCTGTAGCGGCTTAATACATTGTGTATTCAATCTGGACTAGGTCCCGGGGTTTTTCTGCATTTTTGGTTTCCTCGTTAACAAAACTTCTGGTGTCTGTGTTATTTCTTGTCCGTCACTATATTTTATATAATTGAAATAATACATGTTGTGCGTTAAGATCATCAATTGGAAATCCAACCTTTGGTTGTTGATTGATCCTTGGATATTGGTCTTTGGTACCGTCCAAGTTATTCCTTGTGTTTGATTAAAGACTCACTATTGTTTTAGCTTGAGTAAATCAAAACAAGTGAGAGATATTGACTCCTTGAGATACTTTAATATAGATTGAGTCTGACTGTCTAGTTGATTCTCTAGCAAAATATTTCGGAGTTTGTCCATAGAGATTGCTAATCGAATTATTCGGTGGTGTTGTTAGACCCCCGCTTTTTCATTTACATTCAGAAGTAAAAACAGATGTTCCTAATGTTTCCTCCAATCATGAACTTGTGACATTCTGTAAAAGAGACAACTCTTCGGACGGTAATATTAAGACTACATCCTCCAATCATTTCTATGATCAAAAGGTATGTCTTGTTTGTGAGACCAAGTGTTCTGTTAGACAGAAGAGAAACTCCAAGTTGAATAAAGACTCCTTAGTTCAACTTCAACACACCCTAGATTTGATTCTCATAGGTGTGACTGACATCCGTATGATTGAGCCAATTGGTTTTTGTACCTATCATGTTTATGCAACCAGGAAAGTCAGTACAGTGAGTTCCTCCAATGTTCAAGGGCAGAATAGACGTCTTAATAAACATCGTCTTAAGGAAGTTCAACGCTTTCTCTCTAAATGCAACATTGTTTCTGTTGAGAAGATCATTCCAGAAGAAAGGAAAATTAATAAGATAAGAAAGGATATTAAAGAGATAATTGTAAGATACAAAGAGCTTGTCAACAGATTATCTTCTTCCTCATGTGAAGGCACTTCTGGTAAGAACTCTAACCATGTCTCTTACTTTGATGACAATAAATTTTATGATAATTTCTCATGTCAAACAGGATCCCTCTCTAAGACTAAGAGGAAAAAAAAACTTAACCAAAGACATAAACCTCGTAATGAGCCTGTAGGCTCGTACTTGTGCTAATTAATCACAAGGTTCGAGAACTTACTCATATAAAATCCAGTTGAGTATGTTGTGTTAAAAACAAGTATACTTGTTGCTTGCATCTGTTAAATTAAGTTATTTTCTTATCGTCCATAGCTAAACTTGTGTTGACAGATCCGCTAAGATCAAGTATTGGTTAAGTCAAAATAAAATGTTGCATATTGTCTTAAAATTTGTTTTTAAGACCTGTTTTCAAATGTTTGAAGGACTTTATTTCTTGGGTATTTGTTGTACTCGAACGAATTCCGTTCTGGCCCGAGTCAACAGTTTTTTTGAAACCCTAAATTGTTGTCCCCAAGGATAAAATATCCAACCTCTTAGGGTTACAAGTCACGTACGTGTACCTCTGGTGGTTTTTGGATTTTCAAAGAATGTCTTCCTCCTCTTCTTTCTATGGTGGTTTCAGAAAAGGATTTCTTGACAAAAGTGTTGAGGTTGATTCCATGAGGAAGAGAACACTTGTAGATGAAGATCATCCCAATGCTTCATGCTTCTTTGCTTATTCTCATGAAGATGTTGAGAAGGATGATATGATCTCTGCTGAAGTTTTTCATGACCTTCTTAAGTACTTTGGGGAAGCAAAACAACAACTTGTTGATACTTTAAAAGGTCTTGATCAGGTGAAACTGAGTTGGAAAAGGTTGTGTCTGACCTTGGTCTCATAAAATCTCAAATCAATGATCTTCGTAAAGAGAATCATCTCTCTGATTAAGCAGAGAAGGTTGGCGTTCACAAGCCTGAAGACTCCGTGTCTTTTGAGGATCCTGTACTGCCCATATCCTTATTCGCTGTCAGGGAAACGATGGAGTCTTATTCTCTCTAGCTTGTCTTTTTGTTGCCTAGTATGTCTTCTTTTTGGATTAGTTGGAAGAATAACTAGCGTTTTCAATAGCGAAGATTGTGACTACACATAGATATTTTGTTTTCATCTTCTTATGTTTATTTTTTAGCTTTATTGGTTTTAAATTATAAAAATATTTGGAGGGTGATGTTATTGCAGTATTAATCTTTATGATTTTGTGATATTGCAATATTTTTATGGGATATGTATTGTTTGCGTCCGTGAACTTGAAGGTCCCATATGTTGTCAAAAGTTAAGTCGTTCATGAATTGGTTTTCGTATTGATGAAAGGACGAATGAAATTTTGAAAAATACAAAATTTATGCCTATGCAGTCATTTATTTGATGGAAAATAGGATAAAATCGTTTGTGTGAAAAGGATAAAGTCTATTATGTCATTATGCATATAGTGATGGAAAGATAGAATAGATCCTTTATGTATTCCGCGGTATTGATCTTCTTTGATCCATTCTTTTTGTATTACCGTGAAGGCTCCATTGTGTGTCTTATGTTGAGCACGATACAACTAAGTCATTTATTCTTATTGGCTTTGTTGGTTGTTCCATAAGATGTTATATGTTGAGCATTATGAACTAAATTAATCATCTTGGTTGGTTATTTAGTTATTTGCTCCGAAAGTCTTTTTTTGTCGAGCAAAACTTTTGACAATTAAATTGATTACTTTCGTGATTAGTTTGGTTGTTTGTATTCCAATTAGATTAATTATGGGTTCTCTTGTAATTAGTCTAGTTGAGTTTTCATAT
The DNA here is from genome assembly GCF_003573695.1 of Papaver somniferum. NCBI lineage: Eukaryota > Viridiplantae > Streptophyta > Magnoliopsida > Ranunculales > Papaveraceae > Papaver > Papaver somniferum. The sequence goes on along the minus strand of NC_039366.1, from coordinate 156,968,081 downwards.
ATTCCACAAGTTGTTGTGTTGAGTATATGAACGGCTATACTAACTATGTTCTATTGGTTGATGTAGTTGTATATTCCGTAAGGTTTTCCTTATGTTGAGTATGTGGATGATTAAGTTAGTCATCTCCGTCTGATTACCTTAGTCGTAGCTCCGTAAGTTTACTCATGTTGAGCACAATCAATTAAATTGATCACTTTTGTGGTTTGACTTAGTTGCGTATTCCAATTAAATTAATCATGGGTTTACTTGTGATTAATTTGATTGAGTTTTGGATATAGAAAATCATTTTATTATGGTTTTTCGTGTCCAATTAAAAATCCTTTTTTTCTTTCGAAATTAAGGTCGCTCTTGTTGTTCTCTCGGGAATGACATCAAATGGGGGAGAGTTATTTTGAACTTGTGCTTAATGGTAATATCTTGCGGGGTGTGCAGCTGTGGAATTTTATAGGGGTTATCTTGTATCTTAAAACTCCTTTATGAATGCATTTAGCTTCGGCTTTATGATTGCATCTAAATTAAGTTGGTATGTATTTTTTCTTTTAGTCTATGAAACGTCTCTTCTCGGAAATTTCATTAGGTACCCGTTCTTGTGCCTTTGCCAATTTTATTGACAAAAAGGGGGAGAATTAATGTGTAGTTCTACTACATATACATATGGTTTTCGGATCATTGTGTAAAGGGGAGTGGTTTCCATGTGAGGTGGAGTATTGACTAAGGGGGAGTGATACATATCATCGTAGTATTTTTGTTAAAGTCGTGATGCAATTGGACTTTGATGTTACATAATAATACTATGTCACTGTATAATGATGATCGAGAATCTTGATTTCTCTCATTGTTATATCTACGGATCTTCAATAACGGTAATGGAATAGGAGCCACTGAAGTTTATCTTTTTTGTATTCCATATGTATTAATAATTTTGTCACTAAAATTGACAAAGGGGGAGATTGTTAGAGCATAGCTCGGTCGACCTCGCATGCGTTGCTATCTCAAGCATGTTTGTCAATGTTAGTGATCAAAACTATGAGTCTTGATTTCTAGTCTACATATCTAAGTCTCGGACTAGGATAGAAAAGTATAGTTGAGCTCAACGACTTCATGGCGATTCATCATACAACGACGAAGATCTACTCAAGGAACCGTGGAACTTCATCAACAAAAAGGTATGTGGAGACTTGAACTTATCTATCACTCAAAAGTCCATCTCTTCTATCTCCTACTTCGTATGAGACAAAAGTCGTATGCTATATAGACTGGATCATACACATTTGATATTTCGAGCCGAGTATATCTCGCCTATATATATCTCGAAATCATGTGTTGGTAAAGCGTTTCGCTTCGATCGGGTTTATCTTCACCTAGTGACGAAAGTCATAATGTTTCAATCACTTTGAAAATCGCTTTGACGAGAAATAGTGTAACAACTATATAACGTCCTCTAAGAATGTTTCAGTAGTTGGAAGGAGAGTTTAAGTCTATATAACCAATGATGGATATAAGCATTGTGTGGAAACACATATGTGCATAAGTCATATTCCTTAATCCGAAGTTTGCGAACTTTGTTGATTGAGAGAAACCGGAGGAATTGGCTTTGCCAAGTCCGCGAACTCAGTTTGCGAAATCAGTCCGCGAACTGACGTAAGTTCTCTTGCCGAGAATTTCTGCTGGGATTTTTCAAAAACTCGTTTGCGTGTTTAGTCCGCGAACTGGCAGAAGTCTCCTTGCCGAGATTTTCTGTTGAGTTTGGAAAACTCTGCCGGTTGTCTTAAGTCCGCGAACTTGTTTGCGTACTTGAGTGGGTTATGATCTAAAGATGTGCTCTGAACATGAAACTTAAATTACTAAGGAATGCAGTATGCAAACCGTGGCTATAAAGTTCATGAGCCGATTCAATCGAGTCGGATCATCTTTGTTTCAATTGTGTCTTGTGTAGTTACATAAGATCTCATAGCAATTGAACAACTCTCTAACTAGTTCATTTGAGTCAATTGAACTAGTTATGGTTAAGAAGAACAAGGTTAATATGAAATGCTCATATGGTTGACCTTTTGGGTTACTATGTTGAACCAACATACACGTACACGTTTGGGCACGGTTTTCACAAACCCAGTAAACTTATATCTCAAGTTTGTGTAACAAGCTAAGTTTTCGATCTAACGGTTGAGAAATATTAGCTTGAATCTAAATCAGGTTTTCATCTAACGGTGAATATTGATTGGTTTGTAACTAAGGAAAAATCATGATTTGAAGAATATATATATGAGACATCTAGCATTGGGAAAAACTAATCCCCACACGTCTGTGTGATACTAGTGCGCTCGCTAGAGTCGATTCTCCTCTAACCTTTGGTTTTCTTCTCTAAAACCAGGTTAACGACTTAAAGACTTCATTGGGATTGTGAAGCCAGGCCGATACTACTTTTATCGTAGTTGTGTGATCTGATCTTGCATATTTTATCGTACGAGTACAATCTTATTGATTGGCTTGAGATCGTGAGAGTTCTCTGATAAGAAAGATAAAGAAGTCACAAACATCTTCGTCTCACTGTTTGTGATTCCTCCACGTCCTCTTGTGTATTCAAGTTATATTGTTGTGAGGTGATTGATTAATCTAGGTTGTTCTTCGGGAATATAAGACCGGATTATCAATTGGTTCCTGTTCACCTTGATTATTATCAAAAGACGGAACAAAAACTTTTAGGATTTTTCTGTGGGTGACAGATTGGTCCATTGATAGACTTGTCTGTGTGAGACAGATTTGTTTATTATCAAGTCTGCGATTTTGGGTTGCAAAAACTCTTAGTTGTGGGTGAGATCAGCTAAGTGAATCAAGTGCGCAGTATCCTGCTGGGATCAGAGGCGTAGGAGTATAACTGTACCTTGAATTAGTGGGAGACTGATTGAGGTTCAACTATAGTCCAGTCCGAAGTTAGCTTGGAGTATGCTAGTGTCTGTAGTGGCTTAATACACTGTGTATTCAATCTGTATTAGGTCCCGGGGTTTTTCTGCATTTGCGGTTTCCTCGTTAAAAAAATTTCTGGTTTCTGTGTTATTTCTTTTTCCTCATTATATTGTTTATCTTTATAATTGAAATAATATAGGTTGTGCGTTAAAGGTTAATCGATTGGAGATCCGACATTGTGGTTGTTGATTTCATTGATTAACACTTGGACATTGGTCTTTGGTACCGTCCAAGTTATTCCTTGTATTTGATAAAGACTCTCTATTTTTTTTAGCTTGAGTAAAAATCAAATCAAGAGAGAGATATTAACTCCTTGAGATACTTTTATCTAGATTGAGTCTGACTGTCTAGTTGATTCTCTAGCAAAGTATTTCGAAGTTAGTCCATAGAGATTTCTAAGCGAAATATTGGGTGGTGTTGTTAGACCCCCGCTTTTTCAGATTCCTTACCAATTGCTCCCAGTTCATCGTTTCATACATGGCAGTGTAAAATCTCTTCAGATGTGCTTGTTTGAAAAACGTGTTTCATGACTTCTACACTATTTGCTCATGTTTTGGATGCATAATAAAGAACTTGGATAGTGTTAGTTCACTTACATGCTGGATTTTATAATTTCTTTTGATTTCCATGCTCGAATTGTTCTAATCTCATGTAAACTTCGTATTAGGTGCCAAATACTGAAGTTGAGAATAATTGAGCAAATGACGATTTGAGCAACCCTGGAGCTGTTGCTAACGAGACACCCATCCCTACACTTCAAAGTCATGAAATGCTTGTTGTTGATACCGCGTAAGTGACTGAAACTCCAATTGCGCCGGCTTTAGAAATGGAAGAAACCGAGTCGAGGATGGAAGAAACTGCTCCGGAAGAATCTGCACCTATAACTTCAGTCACTGAGAACCGCATAATAGTGCATGAATACCATAACGCAGGGATTGTTTGTGAGCCTCCATTTGGTGTGTCACTACCGTATCACGTATCTGTTGGCGGATTCAGCGTTCCCACTGGGTATGATGATTTGTATGAGAAGTTGTGGAAGATGTACGACCATATTATCGTTACAAGAGACCCTGAACGCAGTTATTTCTTGACTATGCATTTAGGAAACATATTGCGTGTCATAGATGATATTCATACCAGGCCCAGAAGTACTGTCACTCGAGATATACTCTTTGATTGGGAGTACAACTTGGAAAAATCTGAAGAACTTGGTTTTAACTTGAAGTGGCTTCGTCAGAAGATCAACACCATCAAGGATGCAGTAGTGAAGAATATACCCTTTACCAATGATGTCGTGGTGGAGAAAATGGCCAAGATTGCTGAGTTAACCGAAAAGATGGAGTTGGAGAAGGCAACTTTGAAAGTCTTAGAGAATGCTGAGAAGCAGAAATCATACTTTGATGGCTTCCTTTAGTTTTCTTTCCATAATCTCTTGAACTTTGAACTTCTGAGAGATGTGAGACTTTATTTTGGTTTTGAATTTCTTGATTGGTTTTGAATTTATGAGTGAATGAGGATTTTCTTTTGGATTTGATAGAGATTTTTCTTAAATAAAAGAACCTTTGATAAATTGCTGAATTCAAATACTGGATGCAAGTATTTCAAACATTTTGGAGGAACTGAAAATACAGATAAAAGAAAACCCTAAGATGCAAACGTCAGATATCTTGAGCGTTTGTCTTGGACATAAAACACCCAATGTTGAATGCTTCAGGCATCAAAAATTTTGAGCCAATTCTCATGAATCACTGGTATACTTGTCTTTCCCTTGATGTCAGCCAATTTGTAGTATCCTCCAGCTACTGACTTACCAATCATAAAAGGTCCTTCCCAGTTAGAACTCTTTGTGGAATGAAAATTACGTTTAGTTGCCTTAAGAACCAAATATCCTTCACGGAACTTGTTAGGCTTGGTTGCTCGCGTCCTGAATATCTTATGTTGGTTCGGAATTCCTCGTACGGTGCGGTTCCATGTTGATGGAGCTTTCCAATTCTGCGTCATATGTGGACACTCACGCAATGGAGAGTATGCTGAGTACCGCTTGTGGAACTGAGCAATGTCTTCAGCGACTAACCTTTCAATGGGGTACTCAGTTTGGAAAGACTCCAAACATTTAGTGTAATACTGCTGAGGCGAGACTATCCACTCATAGCATTTGATGATAGCTTGGTCATGAGTAAGATTGAGTCCCCAGACAAAGGTGGCATATTTTTGAAAGTTGATAATATAGACGCATGAGGGGGAATAAGACTTGCCTGAGTGCGGAATCTTCTGACGAATTCATGTGCGCTTTCTTCAAGATTTTGTGTAAGTCCTATCAGAGCTTGGACATTCTCCAGATGCTTGAATGGTGGAGCATCCTCTATTTCTTCCGAGTCGGAGCTTTCTTTTGAGTTAGAGGTTTCTTCAACGGAGAAGTATGCAATTTAAGATGTTGGAGTTACTTTTTCAGCATGAATCTATGTCCGTCCAAGGATCGTATCATATCTTGGATCTTCTCTGATTATGTGAAATTTGGTTTTTGACCATGTTGAATCAATTTTCACGTTGAGAATGATATGACCGTAAGCGTCTCTGGAGACTCCTTCATGGTCTTTGATTTTCACAGGAGCATGAGTGGCTTCTTTCGAGTGATGCCTGCAGCTCTGAGAGTTTTCAAAGGAATGATATTGACAGAAGTACCAACATCGACCAGTGCTCGCTTGAACTCGTTTTCTTTTAGGTACACCGCGGTGAGAAGTCCCCAATCATACATTTATTTGTCAGTGACTGGAGGTTCATGGTGTGTTTCTGGGATTGACAGTCGTTTCCCGGACACTATATGATTCAAATCCGAAAACATGTCCATCCTTTGAGCTTTTGACAGATACAACAATTCGCAGGCATGCTCGATTAATGATTGAACTGCTTCTTTGACTGGTGGTTCAGAAAATGTGAAGGTTCGGATTGAGAGAGGATTCTTGTGCACTCCTTCAGTCCCCAGTTCTCCTGAATCAGCCTTTTCCTTGAATATGCGCTTCAAAGCTCTGCAATCACTTTTCGTATGACTGACATATCAATGGAAGCGGCAGTAGCGTGGATTTTCCATTTGTTCCTCAGTTGGTTCCCTTTTGACAGGAGGTAAGTTGATCCACCATCTTGGATCCAAGACCTCCAGTAACTCGATCACCTCTTCAATAGGTAAAGGAAAATACGGTACTTCCTGATCATTCTGTTGAGCCGGCGCTTGTGTGCTTCGAGTTTGGTTGTCCTTACTTGGTTCCTTTGTAGACGTTGGAGGAACATTCTTAGGTTGTTGTGCGTCAGCTTTTCTTTTGCTCCCTTCAACAACATTCGCGGAAGCTTGAACATTGTACTGCTTGTTAATTAAACTCCTGGTGTTGCTGTTTCGAGGGTCTCGCAGCTCCTCGACTTTGATGGTTTTTGTTCTTTCTAGCAAAGCTAGGGCGTGGTTGCTGATCGCTTTGTTGCTTCATGGAGCTCTGAGAAAGTATGAAATCGAAGATTTTCCAGCAAAGCTCTATAGACTGGAATCATCCCGTTGATGCATAAATCCACTAATTGTTGTTCAGTGACATTTGGATCATGACAATCTAAGGCTTGGATTATAAACCTCTTCACATACTCATTCAGATTTTCAGCGTTCTTCTGATTCATCCTTCGTAAGTCAGAGAGAGTGATTTGTTCAGAAACGAAGAAATATTTTCTGTAGAAGGCGTTAACCATTGCTCCCCAGTTAGCGATGCTCCCAGGTGCAATGTTGTTGTACCAAGTATACGCTCTGCCCGTCTGATATTTTTAGAATTCTTTCAGACGAACAACATGGTTGTGCTCGTGCTCTCCTAGCGCCTCCAGGAATCGAGAAACATGTTCCCGTGCGTTCCCAGTTCCATTGTACAGTGTGAACGTTGGAGAAGTGTAACCCTTTGGGAGAGGGATTCCCTGCGTAGCAGCAGGTTATGAAGGTTGATGGCGGTGGAAAGACTGTGCATTTCCCTTCCCTCAATCCTCCACAAAACGTTCTAGATCTTCACGAGTGATGAAACCGGCGGGTTCCTTTGTTGTTTTTGCTGCTTTGTGGACTTCATCATCATCAACTACATGGACGGGAACAACTTCAGGGTCAACAGATGTTTCCTTGGCTTTTCCTTTCTCCTGAGTCTTCTCGGAAACTTTGTCAGTGGGAGTCTTGAGATAATTGAATAATTCCTTCTGAGTGGCAGCCATGTCAGTTTGATTCTTGGAAAGAGTTTCTCTGGTTTCCTCGGGATGCCGTCCGAAAAGAGGATGATTTCCAGCGTTGGGTTGAAGAGAAGTAACGTCACCACCATTGTTGGAAGCAGGAATGGTCTCTGGAATACCATCATTGTTATTGTTGGTAGTGCTAGCGTCGTTTGCATTTGTAACTAACCCAGACCTAAGACCAGCCATTTGTGAAAATGTGAGATTGCAACCGAGAGATTAATCTCCCACTGTGGTCGCCAATCTGTAGATGGGGAAAAACGATTTGCTGGTTTTTCAGGGAATTGAATAGACGAGCGTGTTCTCGAGACTCCTAAACCGAGCAAACTGTTCAACCTCACACAGATGCACTACAAAGGGAGTGCTTAGATTCGAGAGATCAATCTGTAGGACTCCTGCCTAAACCAAGTCAATGGCCGTTCTAGAGTCAATTCGGTCACGAAGAGGGAAATGGGTTGATCTGTAGGAGGGAAGCTGATAATTGTGTGGGATCAATGATGATCAAGGATTGTGGATGTGTTGAAGGTTTCTGCAATTTTTTGTGAACGAATGAGTTCAAATAAGTTCTGGGAGATTGACGAATTCTTGAGAGTAATTGCTCGAGAAATTATGTGTAGACCAATGTTGATTGTCCTTTAATCATGGATTCAGTGACTTATTTATACTGTCATAATAATAAACATTTTGATCCCTGTAAGTGTGACGGTTTCTTGAGTGAAAGAGTGGGAAAGTGGAAATCGTGGTGAAAACCAGTTCCAGGTCGTTCGGAGACTTGGTTAACCGTCCACCCACTACTTTGCTAACTCCTTCAACCGTTTGCACGACTTACTCACACTTCTCGTCGTGGATGTATCCACGTGCCGTAGGCCGCCAGACTAAAACCCTAAGTGATATCCCCCCATGATACCGTGATTGATGTCTCACGATTTGTCGAGTCTGCAGGGCAGACGTGTTTCGATTAGTCAGTCGTTGACTTAAGTTTTGTTGAACTTAGCATGAGTGATGAATGCTCCGTAGTTCATGAATTGAACATTGTAGTTCGTAAATGAACAATGTCGGTGGTTTGGACAAGTATTGCTCGTTTGATGGGATATTCAAGCAATTGAGTAAGTATTGCTCATTTGATGAATTTACTGAATATTGATAATTGTGTCAATATTTGAGCAACTGAGTAAGTGTTGCTCAATTCGATAAATTACTGATAATTGGGTCGAGCAATTGAGCAAGTATTGCTCAATTCGACAAATTACTGAATATTGAAAGTTGGATCAATATTCGAGCAATTGAGCGAGTACGCTCAATTCGACGATTTATTTATTGGTAACATGTAGACTAACAAATATTGTGTGACTGATCCAGATTGTTGAACCCAATGTAAATTTATTAGTGTTTGAATCTTGCTCAGAATGGTGATTCGTGGAGCGTTTATTCGAAAACCCTAATTTTTGATCAATTGTTCATCACTTGACGAATTGCTGAAAATTGGTCGTGAGTGATGGAGGGACGACCACATGGGATGATGGACGTCCATGTTGCACCCATGTGCTCGAGTGAGCGTGCACCAAGGTCCTTAGTTGGCCAGTTGGTGAAAGAATGATGATTAAATGCCGGTTTCATCATTTATTGAAATAGTGCTCGATTGAGCATTAGGTGATAAAACCTAATTATAGAAGAGTGAGAGAATGACCAAGAGGGCATGAGACCGTACCTTGGTGGTTGTGGGACCAGCTGGTGGTTGTTTGAGAAAACTCCAAGTTGGTTGAAAAGAGTTTGGACCCAATATGAGCAATTGATCAAATTAGGTCAAAATTATGAAACTGTGGGACCGGCTCTTTGCAAGCCCTCAGGCCGGCCTTGGTCGGTCAAGGAGGCATTCCCGTGTAACCATAATGTCCGTGTCTCAGTCCTGAAAGTTTCGGTATTTTCTGATGTGCGCTTGAGCAACATTTTGGATTTTCAGAAGAGTTTTATCTTGACTGAAACTCTTGATTTTTGCTCGAATGAGCATGTGTGCTCATTTGATCAATATTTTGTAACATTAAAATAATAATATTTTAATATTTTTCGTGAGTAACCTAGTCGGTCGTGTGACCATGTCGACTTTTGGCCTTTTCATGGTTTGAGCAATATTTGAGAAAATAAGAAAAAATCATGATTTTTGCTCAAACTGAGGAGTTTCATGAGATGAGAGAAATAATATTTATGAAAGAATATGGATTGCAAGGTGTGGGACCGACCACGGCTAGGGCATGGCCGGCCGACCAAGTTGCCCGGTCCCACGACACCTTTCCCTATTTTATAATATTATTTTTCATGAAACCGTGAAACTATGGAGAAACCATGAGTTTTGTTGAAACGGAGGAGTTTCATGAGATGAGGGAAATAATAGTTATGAAAGAATAGGGATTGCAAGGGTTGGGACCGGCCACGGCTAGGGCATGGCCGGCCAGCCAAGTTGCCCGGTCCCACGACACCTTTCCCTATTTTATAATATTATTTCTCATGAAACCATGAAAGTATGGGAAAACCGTGAGTTTTGCTCAAACAAGGAAAGTTGATAGAATGAAGGAGTTTTCATGAGTCCATGAAAATAACAAAATAAGTAAAAATAATTGGAGAGGCATGGGACTGGCCACGGCTAGGGAACGGCCGGATAGCCGGTGGGCCCGGCCCATGTGCGCCTCTAATTTTATTATTATTATTGTTTTTCTCCTGTTTTGTGTAGGATTCCTCATTTATCCATATTTTCGAATGCTCGTTTGTGCATTCGGATGCTTGGTCGTGCATCATTGTCGAGTACACTTGCACCATTTTATGGGGCTTACTTAGTGATGGTCCTGATACCCGATTATTGAGTATTTATTACTAATTTATGAAATTAAGTGGAGAATGATTCATGAAACTGAGTAATAAAAGTGAGTAGTTTTTTATTATCAATCCATAGGATCAGCCATGGATTCGACCATGAATTCAGAATAATAAAATGAGTATTACCATTCCATGGGATCATGGATTCGACCATAGAATCAGAATAATGATTGTTTATTACCATTTCATGAGATCGGCCGTGGATTCTATCATGAAATCAGAGTAATCTATTACCATTTCACGAGATCAGCCGTGGATTCGATCATGAAATCGGAGTAATAATTTATCTATCACCATTTCATGAGATCAGCCGTGGATTCGATCATGAAATCAGAATGATGAGATAAAATAGATTATCTTCGATCATGAATCAGCCAGTTAAAGCGTCATACCCATTCTGTAAGGTGCATAGTCAGAAAACAGCGAGTGTTGCCGAAGCCCTGAAGGCATTTTTGCCCTCTCAACAATTATGTACGAAGGATCGCCTGGATCTATACACGGTCTCTCTACATAGTCAGAGAACAGTGAGTGTCACCGACGTCCTGAAGGCGTTAAGTTTTCAATCTGAGGAGAACCGCCCAATTATATTATTCTACATAGAGGTCATGATGAAATGCGAGGCATCGAACGCTCAGCTAGTGGAGGCCTTTCGAAAAACATGTTCATCATGGCTCGTAAAATATGAATCGGCACATGCCTGAAAGCCGTGTCAGAGACATGCAGTATCATGATTTTACGATTTTGACCTTTGTTGAAAATCCACCATCAACAATAACATTTGTTAGTTCTATATTGGTAAATGATAACCATGTTTTTGATGGCAACGGGTTGAGAAGAACATGAAATACGGTCTCACAGTATGGGTGATTCTCTATATACAATATGAAGACGAAGGAACGACTGTTAACTGAATCGGGTTAGTGTTTGTACATCTAATATACACTACTTTATAAGCGATGATATTAGATAGATAAATACTAACCCAAAATGAGTTAAAAACAACCAAAAATTCCACCTATTTCGCATATTTCGATGTGTGATCTGTTAAGACATAACTACTTGGCCACTTAGGTTATATATAGAGAAGCACATTCATTCACTTTTTTAATACATGATGGATGCATAACTGCCATTCGAGCTATGGATCTAAAATTGTTTCTTACCTGCAGAAGTGAGTGCCTTAATATGTTTTTACATGAAGAGCGCATCTAAACTCAACCTACCTACAGCACCATAGAGTCACACATATTTACACTCAACCTAAGGTAATGTTTTTTCTCGGCAGTGTGTTTGATATCTCATGATGGTACAGACATCCTTGAAATCCTATTTTCTGAGTTAGTTACCGTCCATAAGGTTGAAATTCTCTAGAGCAGTAGGTTTGCTCTAGATTTCTGATAAGGTTTGATTTTTTTTGTAGGAAATACCAATTGGTCCAACAAATAATATATTAGAGAGAGTCTAGTCCAATTGACCTAGTCAATTGTCTGTTTGGTCCTATTTGGTAATATAAATTGTAGTTTGGTCCTAAAAATTATAGTTTGGTCCTAGGGTGATGTCATGGATGATGTAAATGTCATCTTGTAGTGGCAGAAATACCCTTTTGGATAAGGACCATATATATAGTCAAAAAGTAAGAGAAAAAAAATCATTCTCAGATTTACTTTCTCTATCCTATATTTTCAGATCTAGAATTTCTCTCTCTCTTTTTCTTTTTTATTTTCTTTTTTCTAATGATGAAGAAGATGATGATGAACGATTCTCTCTTCTCTCTATTTTTTTCTCTGCTAGTGATGAAGAAGATGAACGATGAACGATGATGATGATGAATACGATGAAGTTTTGCGTTTTTTTTTTTTGATGTTTTTCTTCTGTTTTGATGATGAAGACGGTGAGGTTGAAGATTCTGCTGCTATTTATGATGATGATGAACCTTTGTCATCTTACATGCTTGGGTAAGTTTCGGATCTACAAAAGAAGATGAAGATGACGGAGTTCATTTCTGGAATGAACTCTGGTTTGTGGTGAAGATTTTGATGTTTTTCCGTCTGTTGTTGCTGCTGATGATGGACAGGATGAAGATGAGTTGTTGTTGCTGATGAAGAAGATGAAGATGACGAAGTTTATTTCAGGAATGAACTCTGATTTGTGATGAAGATTTTGATGTTTTTTCTTGATGAAGATAGATTTATGTTTTTCTTCTTCGCTGCTGCTGCTATTGTTGAAGATGATGAATTTGATGAAGTTCATTCTTGAAATAAACTCTATTTTCTTTTGAAGATGATGATGAAAATGATGAAGATGACGATAGATTTATGTTGAAGATGACGATGAAGACGATAGATCTTGATTTTTTGATGTTTGATGCTCGTGTTTAAGATCTTGAATTTGATGTTGTTGTTGATGATGAAGAAGAAGAAAACGATGACGACGATTTCATGGATCTGTTGCTGCTGCTGTTTGAATACAACGAAGATGATGAAGATGATGCTATTGCAGTTCATTTCTACGAATGGACTCTGATTTTTATGGATTTTTTTGTGTGTGTTCATGTAAAGAATGAACTCTGTTTTTTTAAGTTTTTATATGGAGTTCATTTCTGGAATGAACTCTATTTTTTTAGGTGATTATACGGAGTTCATTTCTGGAATGAACTCTGTTTTTTTAGGTGATTATATGGAGTTCATTTCTGGAAATGAACTCTGATTTTTTAGGTTTTTTATATGGAGTTCATTTTTGGAATGAACTCTGTTTTTTTTTATGTTTTATATGGAGTTCATTTCTGAAATGAACTCTAGTTTTTTTATGTTTTATATGGAGTTCATTTCTGGAATGAACTCTGTTTTCTTAGGTTTTTATATGGAATTCATTCTGGAATGAACTCTGGTTTTCTTAGGTTTTTATATGGAGTTCATTTCTGGAATGAACTCTGGTGTTTAGTTGATTTCTGAAAAAATAAGTAGAAATTAACAGGAGTTCATTTTGACGAATGAACTGCTACAAAAAATAAGTAGAAATTAACCCGGAAGGGTACTTTTGCCCATTTAATATTTTTAAATAATTATGGACCAAACAGTAAAGGCGTTCGACCAAAGGACTAAACTGACATGGGCCCACCTAAAAAGGGACCAAACGATTATTTTCCCTTTTTTTTTGTTCATATCACAAATGAAATTAAATCAGGTGTTTTTTCTCCATCAACTTTGAACCCTTCTGTTGTCAATATTGATTAAGTTCTTTTTTTTTTTCAGGATGCGAGGATTTATCTCACTTGAATTTCATTTCTCTCTATTCTATTTGTTTCGACTTTCTGTATTTTTTTTTTTCTTTTTGATGCCTCGCGTTTTTAGGGGCCACTCAAAAGGATTTAGGGGCCAACAATAAAACAAAAAAAGGTCACCCAAAGGGAAAATGTAGCCAGCCCTTATCTCGCGTAATTCGTAATGACGAAATTACCCTTATATATTCGGAGGATATGATAACATTGTTATCCTCCGATTGTAATCGGAAGCCAAAATATTTCCCAGACTTCTGATTGTAGTCGGTGCAGTATTAGAATGATTTCTGTTTCATTTTTTCCATTTCTTTTTCATTTTTGAGTTGTTAGAGTTATAGAGAAGAATGTGAAGGAAAAAAGGGAAAACCCATTTTATCACTACAAAATGGATGGATATGAAGAAGAAGGTGAGAATCATGGCGAAGAACAAAATGTTGAGGGTTCACGACCGTTTAGAGAAGACGATTTGGGGTATATGTTGAATGATCCAAACTTTTGTGGAGAGGAAAACCTAGACGACCCTTTCATGGAAGAAAATGGAGAATCGCCTGATATTGATGCATGTAAAACACAGGTATTGTGTTAATAAACTCAAATACTCGATTTGCATGCGTTTGTGTGCTTTTGTAAACAAGAAAAACCGATTATTGCATGCATTGAATGCCATGAACTATCCAGATTCGGTAGATAATTTCTCGAATAAACTTACGAATATAACACATTGAGTACCAAATATGTATATTCGGTAGTTCCAAGATAGTAGTTTACTGCCGAATATGAGAAAAAACCCCAAACTGGTTTTCCAAAAAAATCTTCATTCGGTAGTTATGTAGAGTTATTTACCCCCGAATTGCCCCAAAAACGAATTCCCCAAAAAATTTCAAAACTCAGTATTCTTATCCTTTACAATCGGTAATAGTTTAAAATTATTTGACTGCCGAATATAACAGTGGCCTCAAAATAAAATTTCCGAAAACTTGAAAATCGGATGTTTATCGATTAAAGTTATCTCCCGGTTATTTATATTCGGCTGTTTTACTCTATATTTTAGCTTCCGATTATATCATTTTTTGCACTCAGTAAACTGTGTACATTCATTTGCATAAATCGGGTGTTTTGGGTAACCGATAGGATTCCGAATATAGTATATTCGGCAGTTTGACTTATTTAATAACCTCCGATTATTGTATAATAATTTGTTGCTTTCATATGCAGGCCATTGAAGAGTTTGTTGATGATTTCTATTTGAGGCCCGACACTTCCCTATGCTATGCAAACGATTTGGTATACTCATTACTACTTTTTTTTCTTCAAAATTTATATGTTAAATGGTTATGCTTATTAGATTTGTTTTGTTTTATGCACGTTTAGACATTTGGAAGTAAGAAGGAGGCAAAGGAATGGCTTATGAACAAGGCAAAAGATAACATGTGCGTGGTAGTTCAAAATAATCATGTTAGTGACACTCGATTTGAAATGATTTGCGAGCGAGGTGGTACGCGAAAGAGTCACGAGGGAAAGAATAGTAAGTACGTACGGAAGACGAATAGGAAATACCGAAGCAATACCAAGAAGATAGGATGCCCATTTAAGATTGTCTTCTATAAGCCCGATGGTATTAAAGGTAAAGAGTATAAAATCTATAAAGTTGATAACGGTTGTCACAACCATGATGATCCGTTGGATTTAATTGGACATGTAATGGTTGCCAAGTTAAAACCACATCAAATGCAGACGGTGAAGTCTATGCGGATCCAAAAAGCGAGTGCGATCTTAAGTAAAATAAAGGCGGACGACCCCGAAAACTTGTCTTCTTTGTCTACAATTAAGTCGGCCCTAGCTACGATCAAAAGGACTGAATGAGATGGTAGAACGGTCATGCAACAATCAGAGTGGTTAGCGGAGTTACACGGCTACACCTTGAGAAGGGAAGAAAAGGATGGTATAGTGGTTCGTATTTTCTTGGCACATCCCGAAATGATCCAATTGGCTCAATGCTTTCATCAAATTTTGTTGATGGATGCTACTTGTAAGACAAACAAGTATAACATGCCGTTGTTGAACATTGCTTGCCATACTTCGGACAAAAACACGTTTACGATTGCATGGGGTTTAATGGATCATGAGAACAATGTGAGTTTCATTTGGATGTTGGAGACGTTGAGGTCCATTTATAACAGTGATAATTTTCCAAGGGTTATTGTAACGGATAACGATCAAGCCTTAATGCATGCAATAGCGGTAGTGTTTCCGGAAGCCCAAAACTTGCAATGTACGTGGCACATTCAATGCAATCTCAAAACCAATTTCCATCATCATTTCCAAGCTAAAAGACCAAGGAAGGGTACCAAGAGGTCAAAGGAAGAGGATGAGCGCATTAGTAAATTAACCGTGGAAGAACGTAAGGAAGAGGATAGGCTATTTGAAGAAAAGTGGAAGGAGGATGGAATTATTTGGAAAATGTTCATGAAAGCATGGGACAAAATCGTTTGGTCGATGACCGAGGAAATTTACGAATGTAACTTGAAGAAATTTGAGGATGAATACGGCGCGGACTACCCAAAACCGGTTGAGTATTGTAAAAAACAACGGTTAACGATTAAGGAGAGGTTTGTGTTTGCATGGACATATGAATATCGTAACTTCAAGAACGAGGCGACAAGCATTGCGGAGGGGTCTCATGGTCTACTAAAGAAAATACTAATTGGTAGTCAAAATGGAGTTGTTTCGATCCAAGAAGCAATCCATGAATTCACTAATCGTGATCTCGTAAAGATTAGGAAATGTATGCAATTTAGTGTACACCAATTCCCGATGGAACATATTAAGGAAAAATTGCTTCTAAGGGGAGTTGTTCATAAAGTTTCAAGATGGGTAATAAATCGCATGATGAAATAATTGAAGTTATATAAAACTTATGATGACGAGAATACGGTTTGTGTTTGCAAGGATATGATAGGTATTGGACTCCCGTGTCGTCATAAGTTGGGTAGGTATGTTGAAGTGATTGACATCGATGATATTCAACCATTTTGGAAGCAATTAAATTTCACTCCGAACACCCCGGTAGTTGATGGTCCGTCTTTCTTGGAGCCGGAATTGTGTGCACGAATAGCCGAGCGTTACGCTACATCAAACGGCACCAAGAAGCAAATATTGATGCATAATTTGGAGGAATCCCTTCACCCTTATTTAAGGGAGGTTGATGAACCTATTAAGCAAAAGAACACCGGTAGGCAGAACATCGAAGTGTCGAGGACCATCCAAAGAAAAGAGTTGAAGGAGTATTTGTCTAATAAAAGAATATTGTCTAGGCACGAGCGTTCGGAATCCGAATTTGAAGATGAGCCGGAGCCTAAGAAAAGAGGTCGTCCAAGAAATGATCAAAGTGGACCAACCACCCGACAAGTAAGGCCAAAGATCTCTATAGAGCCTTCTCAAGTAAGTCAACCCAATGTTGTCGAAGAAGTTGTTGAGCAAATGAACGCCTCGCAACAAACCCAATCAATGGAAATTCTTACTATAAAAGAGGACAAAGGTACTCTTCGTTGCCCTAGAGATCTTAATGGAAGACCAAATCGATCCACATATACAATATACAAAGAGTATTTGGAACAACTCCCTCCACTTATCATTCCATTTGTTTTGTCGACCGACGAGGTTGATGGGGATGGAAATTGTGGGTTTCACGTTGCTACGGAACAAATGGGTTACTTTAGAGAGGCGGATATCGAAGATGTCACCCAATGCCAATATTTAAGAAATAAGATGGCGGTACAACTAGTGAAGGACAAGGGTTTTTATATGGAGATGATGAGGCGAGGAGATAGATACGACAAAGAAAAAGAGTTCAAAGACTTAGTTGCGCGTGTGAAGTGCCGAAAGGGATTGAAGACAATCGGATCCAAGTATCGGATGACAATGCCTAAATTTGGATATCTCCTAGCGGACGTTTTGAATTGCGTTTACATTTCTTTGTTCCTCCTATGTATGGACTTAGCATGACGTTTGCACCCACAAGAACGGCTTGCGACGAGTCGGTTAAAGATAGAAGAATCGTAATGGAATTTGTGAATGAAATGCATTTTATCGGTTTAAGAGTAAAGAAAGATTGTCCGTTACCTCCGTTGAGTAAGTGGCACGATTACTTCCCGATGAACCATTGCAAGGATTGGGTGAAACAATATGAGTCCAACATGGTTGATTAGGATCGCGTTATGGACCACAACTTTCCCGCTGAGTTACTCGAATTGATCCCCTCGGATGATGACGATGTTTGATCTTTTTTTTCGAACATGTAATTTGTACAAGTTTTTTGGAAACTTTTTTGTGAAGATATATGATTTAATCGGCTGCAAATAATACGATGTTGTCTCCCGAATGTAGGAATCGGGCTCTTTGATACACGTTTTGATTACGAATATTAATCAGTAATCGGAACAACAGTATTATAACACTTCAATCCGATTAATCATATTCGGGAATTCCATATTTTATCAAACCGCCGATTAATATTAAAATTTGAATTTACAACACTCAAACATCATATGTTATTCTTTTTTCTCAGTCCGAGATGCAACAATCAACGCGGCTTCGAAATGTAGAAACGACTCTCCTCTCCAATTGGAATAAGCATCTTGTGACGCAAACCTGTCGTCTCTGTGCCTAGCAAGAATACGGTTGTACTCGGTGCACAACTTTAAAACATGGTGCACCCTTGAAGAAACATGGGATGGTTCATAATTGTGGCGTGGCTTCTTGTACTTACCAACAAAAGGACCCAATGAAACGTTAATCCAAAATATACGATCGTCTTGCTGTTCTTTGGGTAGATCTTTAACAATGTAATAATTTTGTATCCATTCGGTCTCTTCCTCAACTTGTTTTAATCTTTCTCTATGATGGAATTTTTCTTCACCTCGCTTCTTAGCCTTGATTTCCTCTTCCTCCTCCTTCGTTGCCACTAACGATGGTTTAATTTTTTTGGGTTGTTTGTTCCTTTTTTGTATTTCTTCTTCCATTGCTGCAATTGATGTAGTTGTTCGCTTGCATCTTCGAAGTATGTTGTCGATTGATGATGGACTTGCCATTGAAAAGGTTTTTCGTTCTGATTTTTTACTCAATAATAACTGAGAGGGGTTACCCTCCTTATATAGATTAGAGTTCCAACGGCTCTAATTTTTGAAAATATGGTCGTTGAGGTTTCTGAAAATATGGCCGTTGAGGTTTCGTACCAATGATGCACTACAATAGGTTGCTAACGATACACGTATTCCCTCCGAATAAAATATTCGGAAGATAATTTTTTTTTGTAAAGTTCTGAATGTACGATGGCCCAAAAATCAGAATTTGGGAAAAACTGATACTTTTCAAATTTTGAACTTGAAATAATCGGAAGTTAACTCAGTTACCAAAACTTCCGAATATGGGGTGTCTAACCTTCTATATTGTCCCTTGGAACCACCTAGAGCCATGACATGGTTTGTTTTGAACTTGTAATATTCGGAGGATAATTTTTTTGTAAAGTTCTGAATGTACGATGGCCCAAAATCAGAATTTGGGAAAAACTGATATTTTCAAATTTTGAACTTGAAATAATCGGAAGTTAACTCAGCTACCAAAACTTCCGAATATGGGGTGTCTAACCTTCTATATTGGCCCTTGGAACCACCTACAGCCATGGCATGGTTTGTTTTGAACTTGTAATATTCGGAGGATAATTTTTTTGTAAAGTTCCGAATGTACGATGGCCCAAAAATCAGAATTTGGGAAAAACTGATAGTTTCAAATTTTGAACTTGAAATAATCGGAAGTTAACTCAGTTACCAAAACTTCCGAATATGGGGTGTCTAACCTTCTATATTGGCCCTTGGAACCACCTAGAGCCATCGCATGGTTTGTTTTGAACTTGTAATATTCGGAGGATAATTTTTTTTGTAAAGTTCCGAATGTACGATTGCCCAAAAATCAGAATTTGGGAAAAACTGATACTTTTCAAATTTTGAACTTCAAATAATCGGAAGTTAACTTAGTTACCAAAATTTTCGAATGTACAACACAAATCATTGTCATTTGAACTTGTCTAACTTAGTTACCCAAACTTCCGAATGTACAACACAAATCATTGTTATTTATCTGCTCTTCTTTACTTTACGACCGTGACTACCTCCCAGTCCTGCAAGACCACGGGTTTGAGCAGCTTCAGTTGGAGCAGCTTCAGTTGGAGCAGCTTCAGCGCTCGATGAAGCTCGAGTTCTTTTACCCGTCTTTGATACTGCCACCTTGGGCTGATGCCTCTTCGTGACTTTATCCCCAAACTGGGAAGCATAATCTTCGTTATCCATATTATCAACTAGATCTCTAGCCTCTTTGATCTTCTCAGCTGGCATGGGATCTCCGCTCTTCAGGCATGCATTTAACATTTTGGAAACACGCTTGAACCTATTCACCTGTTTTTTATACGTAATGACATAACATCAAACGGTAATTACCTAAGATTTATAGGAATAATATAAAATGAACAAAAATATAAGAACACGCACCAGTCTATCATAACCAGCTAGTTTGTCTTTGATGATACAATTATAACTTGAACCCGCCGCAGTAGTGTTGGATTTGATTTCACGGATAACCAAAGGATGTGATACCTTGTTATACCAACTCATATAGTCTGGAGAATTTTCATCACCTCGGGTGGTTCGTCTACCAGTGTCGATAATGAAGTCATTCCTCTTATCCCAGTTATCAAGAACAGTAGGTGGGCCTGTGTGAACAATCGTGAGATTATCACCACTAGAAGAGCACAACTCCAACTCCAATTTGTAGCAATCCCCCATTTTCTCCACAGGTTGTTGTTGTATATACCCGTGTTGTCGCATCACCCTAGAGGGGTTATACATCACATATCCTGTGGGGTGCCACAATGGTCCAAAATAAAGGGACAAGTCCGACCGAACATTTATATGCCCACTGGCTCGATCTTCCTTGTATGGATCAAAGCATACGTCCGAGGCCTTCAATTGGTCCAAAATCTCCCTCATGTGAATCAACTGCTGCTCTTTTGTCCTAGAACGGTTGTCTTCAAATATATACTTTGTTCCTCTAGTAGTACCTTTGCACCACCCCGGGTTCTCTCCGGCCAACTTCAGGATAGGAAAGTGGTCATAGATCCATGCCTATATACATAAGAAACCAAGTTTTAGTAAATAGATTGTGTATATTCGGTAGTAATTTCCAAACATTATTTACGATTATATATAATCGGAAATACAACTGAGTACCTATCCACCGAATACCAAACATTCGGAAATAGAGATGGATCATTTCCTACCGAATATGCGTCATTTGGAGTTCAGTAACCTATAGTTTTTCTGGCCTGTATATTCGGTTCTAATATCAAAAGAATATTTCCGATTGTATATAATCGGAAAACAAAGTAAGTACCTAACCACCGAATAACTAACATTCGGAAAAAGAGATGGATAATGTCCTACCGAATATGCGTCATTTAGAGTTCAATAACCTATAGCTTTTCTGGCATGTATATTTGGTTCTAATATCAAAAGAATATTTTCGATTGTATATAATCGGAAAACAAAATAAGTACCTAACCACCGAATAACCAACATTCGGAAAAAGATATGGATCATTTCCTACCGAATATGCGTCATTTGGAGTTATGGATATGCATCATATGTATTGTCTACCGAATAACTATAGAGTGAGTTATAGAGTTAAAGAAAAAACCTGCAATAGAGCCACGTTCCCGGCAACTTGGCAGGTTCCTAGCCTCGAAGCCTTTCTCAACTCTTCCATCAAGAATGCTAGGCATGTCGTGCCCCAAGAATAGTCACCGACTTCATGGAGAGGATCCAAAAATTTTATAAGGTTGGCGTCGATCCGGTTGCCAGAAGTATTGGGGAATATGACACATCCCAATACACAAAGGAGATATGCGGTGGCAGCGTGGTTCACTTGCTCATCAGTTAACGTTCCATTCTTTTCCTTCTCCAAGGTGCCTCGGAACATATTCATCAAAGCTGTAATGTTGATCTGTCTTGTTCTGTAACTTGCATGCCTCCTAAACTCTTCTTTTGTTGTCTCTTCATCCCAACCTAAGCACTTTTTAGTTAGAGCATAAAGTTGTGCCCAACTTAACTGCTTTGTGTAGTTAAACTTCACAGCTGTTCCTTGGTCGGGAAGGTTAAGAATCTGCAGAACATCATCCGGAGTAATCGTCATCTCCCCAAACGGCATATGTAAAGTATCGATCTCAGGATACATTCTCTCCACGAACTCCGATATGGCCACACGATCATGTTCCAACAATGAATTCTCGGCGGCATTAGCTAACCCCGAGTTGACAACAATTGACTTGAACCTTTCACATTCACCGGATAAAGGCCACGCAAGCATTTTTGTTGGTGCGGCGGTAGGTTTGAGTAGACGGACCGCATCTTGATGATCCTATTAAAGTACATAAAAAAATCCTTAATACAAATATTACGATATAACACATAGACAATACATTAATAAAAAATAGTAATTTTATTACCTCGGTTTCGTATATTTCTCTGGCCCATGAGTCTTTGTATCCAAATAGCAATTTTCCTCCATCCGCCGGTAGCCCAAGGATTATGCCTGTTGGAATACCCTTCTTCTTCAAGTGCTGAGGGACAAGATGTGATGCTTTCTTAGCAATATCCTTCTTTACACCATCTTTTCCTTTTTTGGATTTTTGGGTACCACTTGGTTGTCCTTCTTCTTCTACTCTTGGCACTGGATCAACTGGTTCAATTTCATGGTGGGGTGTAACTTGTGGAGCATTTGGTTCTGCACTTTTTTGAGCGTCTTTTTCAACACTTGGTTGCACCCTTTGTTCACTTCCTTGTTGTTCTACACTTTGTTCAGCACTTGGCTGCACTCCTTGTTGACTGCTTTGTTCTTGTAAGCTTTGTTGAGCACTTGAATTATCTTTGGCGCTCCTTTCCCTCCTAGCACTAGCTGTCACTTTCTTCCTCCTTTCTCGACTTTGTCTAAACAACAAAGAAAGGAACACTATTTACAAACTATACAATCGGAAGACAAAGTATGGAAATATAACCCGAATGTACACATTCAGACGTAAAAAGACACATACTGTTCCCGAATACAAAACAATCGAAAGCTAACTAAACATATTTACAACCGAATATGCATCAATTGGAGTTCAGAAGCTCTAAATTTTTCATCCTACACAATCGGAAGAAAAAGTACAAAACTATAACCCGAATAAACAAATTCGGAAGTAAGAAGACACATATTTTTCCCGAATGAAAAACAATCGGAATATAACTAAACATGTTTACAACCGAATATTCATCAACTGGAGTTCAGAAACTCTAAAATTTTATCCTACACAATCGGAGGTATAAAACATTATATTATCTTCCGAATAAATACTGGCCCCAAAATGGGATTTTTCCTATATTAGAAATTTTGAGATTTTTTCAATATATATATTCGGTAGTGAGTGTACTTCCGAATACTTGATTAAATATTTTTCGTGGGTTGTAGTAATGAGGTTCAAACTCTCGGACTTGTGAAGATTAAATTTCAAGATTTGATAAAATTATATATACAAAAATATTAACAATGGGTGCGAGAGGTAACCAAGACACTAGATTCCACTATTATGCAAAATTCAATGATAAATATTTCAAAACTCCATTCAATTCTTAAGTCCTCTTTTATCTTTAATTCACTATCAATCATACAGATTCTCAAACATTATTTGCAAACCTTAAGCATAGATTATCAAGAGATTAAACCAAGCATAACCTATCAAACTGAATAACAAATAATTAAGACAATCATTCAAACAATTTAAAACTCTGCAAAAGCAGCGATTAGGTGAATTATATAATTAAATGAAATAGTTACCCATTTATGTTGCATGAATAGCTTCCTCCATTGCCTTGGTTACGAGGGAATTAGCTCATCATAGTATAAATGCTCTCAAAATAATTTATTATGGCTCAAAAATGGTTTACAAATGATGAGAAGAAGAGAAAATGGTGTAAACTGTAATCTGCGACGCACAAAAAGCGTCACAGAATGAACGATAAATGACAAGTGCTGCTGCTGTTTAGACTGCGCTGCGACCCACGGCTGTGCGTCTTAGACACTGTTCATAAACGATTGTTCTTGCGAGTCCGTTCTTCGTGTTCTTGGTGTTCTTCATCATCAGCAGCAGCAGCAACAGAGTTTCATCAACTCTTGATTTCTGCTTCTCTGGACCTCCTCTCGACCCCAAACTCTCGACAACCCTTCCAGGACTCATGTAGCTACTATTTATACATTTTAGGCGCATCAAATCTCTCCATTAATTCCTCAAAATCTTCACAGTAAAGGAAAATTATTCTTGGAAATAATTTCCTATTTTCTTTCTGTGCATGCGTTAATTGTCTTGAAAATTTTCACAATATGTTGATACGCTACCTAGGAGAATATCTGCACTTAATTTCCACAACCCATGCAACATCTTCACGTAATTTTCTTTCCAAGTTTAACCGATATCTCTTCTTTCCTTTTTTAATCGAGAATCGATTATCTGACCAAATTTGATCGATCCCAACCACCAAGATATCTTCTTATATACATATCACATATACCCATTAAGTTTCAGCGATTTAATCACCTTAAAACACCTTCAAAAATCGATTGGCAAATCTGCCAGTACATGAAGAAATTTTCCCGCCAAATATTATTTTCAAATTCTGGGAAGAAAGTGACCTCCCCCTAATCCATCCCTGGGGTCCCTTTAGCAATTGGGGAGGAAATAGTAATTTTTCTGGATTCCTCGGGCACATTTCTGGGACGCTTCCGGTGCATTTCTGGGGTGCCTTTAGTACTCTATCCCGGGGTATAAAACACCACTTTTTGAGCCAATATCGCCGCAAGAGCTTATTTCTCTAAAAACATCTATAAGAACACAAAATAACACAATAAGTACTTAATCGAGTCTAACAATACAGAAAATTGAGAACAAAATAGACACATAAATGCGTCTATCAAATACCCCCAAACTTATTATTTGCTAGTCCTCGAGCAAATTTATTCTAGAAAGGAAAATCATTTGAACCCCTAGGTGGCCCTAGTGGCGGAGTGTTGTCTCCGGAGGGTTTACCATAGGTGTACCCACAAAACCAATACTCCAGACCCTAGCTATCTACGCAGAACCTTGGAAAGCACTAAAGAACCTCCTTGGTTGGCATATAATTATTGACTCTAAGAGGAAGAACCCTGATGCGAAATTCCAATTGATGTACACGAGTTTGCACTCAAGCATACTAAAACTCATATAAGTGACAGAGCTCTACTAAGATAGTTTCACGATGGACATCATACTCGGAGTCAGACTAATCACATGAAAAGATTAAGAAGATGGAAAAAGAAAAATGTAGATGGTTGAAAAGCGAACGGTGTTTCCCATATCTGTCTGAAGGCCTCTGCCAAGATGAACCTAACCTAAATGACTGAGATACCGGTCTGACTAATATTAACACACTGGCATATACAAGGGAACCAGTGGTCAATAACTTAAATCTAGATCAACAAACTGGCAAATACAAGGGAACCAACAGTTGACTACACATAACAATAACCATTTTATTTTATTTTTTATTTTTATTTTTTTTTAACTTAACGGCATGAATAGATCTTTTTGATCCAAGCGCATGTTGCTTGTCAGTAGATTACACGATAGTTCCCACGGGTCCTGCATTCCACGCTTGCTTAGGCGATGGAAACAGGGAGAACACATGCATATTGTTATCCAAGTGTTAATACTTATTCTGATTGGTCTAACTGGTCCGGTCTTTTTTTTTTTTGGTAACTCAGTCACTCTAATTCACCCTAGCAGTGGTAACAACTTGAATCATGTGCTCCACCAAATCACTTGAAATAAAAGAAAACTGAAAATGGAAAGTGAAAAGGACTCGACGAGATATGGCGAAACTATCATGTTATTTCTAACACCTGAGCTCTGTGCTTTTATGAATAGACTCTATAGATGTTTCCATCTAGTCAGATTGGTTCCTCAACTCCTACAACCAAAATGCTTCCATCCACTTAGATTGGTTAGTGCCATCCTAAATACGCATAAGTTTCTAGGCTCTGGAGTTTATTTATTCATACTGCAACTAAAAAGTTTCTCCCATACCCCCAAACTTAAATCTAACATTGTCCTCAATGTTCTAAAGATGAAATTAAAAGCATGAACAAGGAGAAACTGTTACCATTTGAAGCAAAAGAGATAAGGAAAGATATTACCGTGTTGCATGAGATTGGGATAACTCCCAAGAAGTGCTAAGTTTAAAGTCTTCAGCCAGACATCGGAAAGGATTAGTCTACTCGAACCATAAAGTAACAGTCGAAATAATTGTGGGTCTTCAAAACGAAATAGAGCTGACCAAAGGAAACTACAATAACCCAAGAAAGTGAACAAGGATAACATGCCCTTATCTAGTTTCCTGATTAAGATATTTATATCTAATTGTGGTTCAGGTTCAGGTTCTATGAAAGGGTCTAAATAAAATATTTTCCTCGGATGCATTTCCTCATAGGTTGGATCCAAATTATTAGGTCCTAGAGTCTGGAAAAACTCAAATAAGAACTTAGAATCACAAAATAATAATAACCTAAATAACTGAGGATCCTCTAAGTCAATCAGGTTTGACTTACATAATTGACCACAGTGAGAGTAGTGGTCATTCTTAAGCAAATGTGTCGATTCTAATTTCCTAAAGCATTTAGGTCTAGTCTCACAACTTAATATTCGACACATTTGGAATATAAACGTTCCCACATTTGGAAGAAAACTATTTGGTGGGAAAACAAAGTCAATCTGGGGATCATAGCCTGGGCAAACCACATCAACCAGAGGATGGGTTTCTAACGACTGAACTCCTTCATGGACATCATTAGGCTCGGGAAAACGAGTATGAAGGTAATCTTGTAAAATGGTCGAGGCACAGATATCAAGTCCTAAGTGTAGGGACTTTCTGAGAGTTAAAGGTAAGGCACTAGGGAAGTGATAATCACCCCCAAACTTAGAGTTTTCAGTCTCTCTAGATAGACCTCTAATTATTTCTTGAATTTCCGTATCTTCAGAGTCCTTAAAATATTCAAGAGATTCTTCTAAGTTATTATCAGGTAGTGCATCTTTACTCATCTCTACGGGTCTATCTTCTTCTTCCAAGACTATTGTTTCTAAGTCGCTAGACTCTAAAACAGTATTTTCGAAATGAACCCGTTCCTCTAAACCACTATCGGCTTCGTAATCAAAAGGAAAAACTACATCGTCTAAAACGGTGGTATCCCTAATCAAATCCTCGTCCTTTTGAATAGGTGAATAATCATAAAAATTATTTGGATTTGAACTAGATATAATATAATCACTATACAGCTCAATTGGATTCCTAGACTCCTGATCACTATGCCTACATATTTCAAATTCTTCATTACTGCTATCCTCATCATCATAGTACGGAGATGATTGAACCTTATCTAAATAAGTAGTGTCTTTTATTCTAACCTCGTCCTCTAAATTAGGCAAATAATCACTATTTACATCAAGGGTAAAATTGGAAACACTATTTTGGAAATTTAGATCTTTTAGAGAAGTTCTATTCTGGGTCTCTAACAAAAGATTTTGGGCCGACTCACATGAATTCCTGACGTAATCGTGTATAGAAGGTTCACTCATGGGTGCATTTTGTTTATTCATTTCTAACACAAACCTATTTGTATTCTCAGTTAATTGTTTGAGAGACTCTTCTAGAGGAAGAACAGGTACAGAAGGATCATAATAGGGACTAGTTTTCAATAGTTTGATTGTATCCTCTAGAGACGAAGAACTAGTACTATAATCTTCTTGCTCGTAAGACTGATGCATGTGTGGATAGTAATTGGGCTCACCAGGGTATGACCCATATCCTTCCAAAGGATGGCGTTCCCAACCACTATTCCCAACATGGTCATAAAAAGGATGATGTCCATATTGAAATTCAGGTCGATACTCATTGTATTGGCTTCTATCATACCAGTTCGACATTCTTAATTGCAAAGGAATTCTACACAATCACAAACAAGGACGACTCGACCAAATCAAACCTATAGAATCTAGCAAACAAAAAGCATGATGGCTCCACTTAGATTGTTTTCTAGACCAGCTTCTATTCCTTCGAAGAGTAATTCGTTACAATTTGAGCACACCCCTCTGGAATCAATCCGAGCTAATGTAAGTTGAATCGAGGCGAGGGAAGCTTAGTGGAGCTTTGATACCCAAGGCCTCACCGCTATCACAAGGCGGCGCAGTCACGCATTCAACTCACAGAAACCATCATGAACTTTGAGGTGTGCTTAAAGAGCAACCAATATTTTTCGAACGAGTTTCCTATTAAGCTCGTTACCCTATCGGTCTCGTTCTATTCCAAATTTTAAAGCTTAGGTTCGCGTTTGGTTTCGTTTGCCTAAGGCGGGCAAGAAGGGAGCAGTGATGAAATCCGAACCCTTATCTTGTATTGGCCAGGCCTTGCCCTTTACTAGGAATTTAAAACAGTCCAAATTCGTCCTCAATCAATGAATCACCTTAAGGAATACAGTAACTCGCTTACAGGAGATTCGTGAGTGTTTCGATGGACTTACCTCCCGTACCAGACGGTGGATGAACCGTTGAAGTCGACTCGGGCCACGACTCCTATGTCATGTACGAACCCGAGGGGCCGAGATGATATAGTAATCGTCGTCCTTCCCTGCACACAGTTTATATAATTTTTTTTTTTTAATAATAATACCCTTCCGTAGGGTTAAAAAAAGAATAAAGTCCAATTTTCCAGAATAAAGTCCAAATAAAAAGTCCAAAAATTAGAAAAATTATGAAAGATAAAGCCTATTTACAAATCCTAAAAAAAAAATTATGTCTTTTTTTTCTTCTCTTTTAGCTTTTAGCTTTAAGCTTTTTGTTCCCAAGTCCTTAGTATTCCACTTCGAACCTGTAAATCAAAGACAAAAAAAGAAACGTAAAAAGGAACAAATAAAATAATAAAAAATAATAAAAACCTAAAAATTCTACCTAAGCACAAATCCGCGTCGGCGGCGCCAAAATGATTAAAGATTTTTCGTGGGTTGTAGTAATGAGGTTCAAACTCTGGGACTTGTGAAGATTAAATTTCAAGATTTGATAAAATTATATATACAAAAATATTAACAATGGGTGCGAGAGGTAACCAAGACACTAGATTCCACTATTATGCAAAATTAAATGATAAATATTTCAAAACTCCATTCAATTCTTAAGTCCTCTTTTATCTTTAATTCACTATCAATCATACAGATTCTCAAACATTATTTGCAAACCTTAAGCATAGATTATCAAGAGATTAAACCAAGCATAACCTATCAAACTGAATAACAAATAATTAAGACAATCATTCAAACAATTTAAAACTCTGCAAAAGCAGCGATTAGGTGAATTATATAATTAAATGAAATATTTACCCATTTATATTGCATGAATAGCTTCCTCCATTGCCTTGGTTACGAGGGAATTAGCTCATCATAGTATAAATGCTCTCAAAATAATTTATTATGGCTCAAAAATGGTTTACAAATGATGAGAAGAAGAGAAAATGGTGTAAACTGTAATCTGCGACGCACAAAAAGCGTCACAGAATGAACGATAAATGACAAGTGTTGTTGCTGTTTAGACTGCGCTGCGACCCACGGTTGTGCGTCTTAGACACTGTTCATAAACGACTGTTCTTGCGAGTCCGTTCTTGGTGTTCTTCATCAGCAGCAGCAACAGAATTTCATCAACTCTTGATTTCTGCTTCTCTGGACCTCCTCTCGACCCCAAACTCTCGACAACCCTTCCAGGACTCATGTAGCTACTATTTATACATTTTAGGCGCATCAAATCTCTCCATTAATTCCTCAAAATCTTCACAGTAAAGGAAAATTATTCTTGGGAATAATTTCCTATTTTCTTTCTATGCATGCGTTAATTGTCTTGAAAATTTCCACAATATGTTGATACGCAACCTAGGAGAATATTTGCACTTAATTTCCACAACCCATGCAGCATCTTCACGTAATTTTCTTTCCAAGTTTAACCGATATCTCTTCTTTCCTGTTTTAATCGAGAATCGATTATCTGGCCAAATTTGATCGATCCCAACCACCAAAATATCTTCTTATATACATATCACATATACCCATTAAGTTTCAGCGATTTAATCACCTTAAAACACCTTCAAAAATCGATTGGCAAATCTGCCAGTACATGAAGAAATTTTCCCGCCAAATATTATTTTCAAATTCTGGGAAGAAAGTGACCTCCCCCTAATCCATCCCCGGGGTCCCTTTAGCAATTGGGGTGGAAATAGTAATTTTTCTGGATTCCTCGGGCACATTTCTGGGACGCTTCCGGTGCATTTCTGGGGTGCCTTTAGTACTCTATCCTGGGGTATAAAACACCACTTTTTGAGTCAATATCGCCGCAAGAGCTTATTTCTCTAAAAACATCTACAAGAACACAAAATAACACAATAAGTACTTAATCGAGTCTAACAATACAGAAAATTGAGAACAAAATAGACACATAAATGCGTCTATCAATACTGTGTGTCTACTTAAATATATTCGGAAGCCAAAAAATTCATCAAACTACCGATTATTACCAGTTTGTATCCAGGAAGATATGGCCAACAATATTCAGCAGATTACCAACAAATATATCTCCCGAATACTGTCGATGTTCTTGAGAAACGAAGAACACGACTACATTCGGAAGTTAATAAGCATGAATATCGCCCGAATCTGGATAAAAAACCAAAAACCCTAGAAATTTTTTTTCTCGATTCGTCGAATTAAAGCGAAATAAACACCAAAAATGATAGATTCTTACCTAATTGGGACCATTTGAAGTTGACGAAGTGTTTGACTATCGGAATCGCCACCACCAACTACATTGTCGGGTACTTGTTCTTCGCGTTCTTCGCGTTCTTCTTCATTTGCAGCAAGAATTTCTTTATTTCTTGCTAAAATCCCAATCTTTGGATCGATACCCCGAGCAACATTTTTGGTTCTAGGTCTGTGGGTTTCATTTCCCTTATCCATTGTTTTATAAACGAATCGACGATGTTTTGATTTTACGATTCGCGGCGATGTTCCGGTTGAACGAGGGAAAGTTTTTTTTCTTTCACAATCGGAAGATATGAAACTGGAAGAAGAAGAGTTGAAATGAGTAGAATTTTTTTTGATTTGGTTTTTATACGGTTTTACCAGAAGGGTATTTATGTAACTTCAATATCATATAGGGTACCCCTTAACTAGAGTCTTTGGATGGGTATAAATTGATGGCCCCTAAATCCTTTTGAGTGGCCCCTAAAAACGCGAGGTTTTGATGATTAGGAGTTTGCAACTTCAGTTGATTTGTTGAAGTGTAGTTAAGTTTTGCTCATCATGGTCTAGATTTATTTAATGTGATTCTCATTGTTATGATTACCTTAACGTAAGAAGAAGAAGAAGATGAGTCACCTTAAAATTGTCACAAACTCCAAATCAGCATCACCGGAGAAGTACAATCCCGCTTCAGAAAGTTGGTAAGATGCTTTTAGTTTTCATCGACTTCCCATTTAAAATACAGTATTTCAATTGAATATCTAAAAGTTTTGTTGAAGTCTGTAAGGGGATTACAACTGCCAACCCGCAATTCAGTAGGAAAATAAACAACTTATACGGTAAAAGCCTAAATATTTACTCATGGTAACTTGGATTGATGTCTGAATTAATGCTATTATTCTTCAATATCTTTGTTTCTGTCGAATTGAATTATGTGAGGGAGTTCCATTTTAATCCATGTGGTGTTTTGTGATACAATGACATAATCATACTTGATGACCTTGCATTTTTTGTGTTTCTACTGCTTTGAGGTTTTAGTTTGTCGTTTAAAATAGAAGAGTTGCTTTATTCCCCGTTATAATGAGTTCTCAAACCATTATAATGAATTCTCAACCTTAGAGGTATTTATAAGAGAAACAAAATGCACGTATCACCTTTTTACCATATTTAGCTCTAAATGATAGGTGCTTGAAATCAGACTATGCTTTCCATTCCCCAACTGAGAACAAGCCATCCTTTTACAAAAGATCATCATAGTAAGGAGGACTTGAAATTGTACCTTTGTGCTCAATCAGAGTAAGAGGACTACAAAGGTTAGTGGGATTATTACCATTCTTCTTATTCTTTGAGAGACATGTATACACTCTGTTTAGTTCATTTGACCATCCCATTGTGTTCAAAAAAATTCTGAGGAGCCAATTGTGTGATGCATATCGAAACGCGGCTATACTTCCTGGCACTACTTCCTGAGAAGATTGCATGATGTTGTATACGGGCATGGTTGTTCATTAATTCTGGAAGTCTTAGCTCTGCTATCTCACTCTTTTTGAACTTTAGGAAACCCACAGTTGTATCTTTTGCATTTCATACTCCTATTACTCGGAATCATAACGAACATATTAGCCTAACATCTTGAATCATTTTTGAACATTTAATTAACTAATTGATTACATTGTCTGCTGTAGAGGTAGAAAATTCGAATTATTATTTGCGGCGTTGTCATGCTACTGATTGGATCTACATATGGCTACGGTGGCTACCGTAATTAGGACATAGATTTAAAACCATGGGTAGTTCAAATTCTCCTAAAGGCTTATGTTATTCAAGTTTATGTAATTAGAAGATAATGTCCCTCTAAGTTCGTAAAATGGCTATTTATGAAATTTTTGTAATAGTTCGGTTAAATTTAACTAGGAAAATTTATTGATTTTTTTCGGTTTGGATTACAGGAAAACGGAAAGATCACATGGCATAAAGTGGCTTCATGCACCGGCAAGGATAGTGTCTGCTCTTATATGCAATTACATACCTTCAGAAGTAAGTACGAGTATGTTTCATTTTTATTTGGGTTATGTACGTTCAAATGAGTAAATTTGTGAATCCAATTACTCCAATTCATGGAGAATTATGCAATCAAATGTCAAACAATAAAAAATAATAAATCTTGAACATACAGTGGCATTTAAGTTACTGTAATGTACTTGAGCCAGTGTGATTGGACTTTTATCAAATTAATTTGATCCGTTTTTGTTCTCTACTGATCTGCTCAAACCATTTACAGTTGGTGTTACATGGTCAGAATGGATTTCTTATTTTTTTTCTTTTGTTTTTATGCAAGCAGTTGAACTCCACACATTTTTGATGGAGTGTCATCTCTATCCCTTCTGCATCCTAAATTCCTAATTAGATTGAGAATGTAATAGTTTTTTTGAAAAACCACTGCTTTTACCTTTCTTCCATCTGAACCCTTTAAAGAAAGTATTGTGTTGTTGGGTGATTATTAAGTCCAAAAGGCCTCCATTGCCTAATGTTTGAAACATTTGGTACCGAATTTTATGCAAGGGGGTAACAATGTTCTTCATTGCAATCTATTGGAGTCTCGACCAAGCTGCGGGTGTCATTTCTGATTCTATTAATTGTCCTTAACCCCACTCGATAATGTGCATCTCATTTTAGGCCTAACCACCCATCACTTTTTTCCTCTCTGTTTTTGTCCTATCTATGCTTCATTAGAGGTTACATCTCACCGCCCAGTCATACTTTTTGCCTAAAGTAAATTTGAATATTTTGTCTCACACTGAATTCATTTGGCTCTTTTTTGTTATTGAAAAAGCGGGGTACAACAATCACACCCAACAATTCGATTTGTAATCTGTATGAACAAATTCCAATATACTTTCTAGAGAATCAACTAGACAGTCAGACTCAATCTAGATAAAAAATATATCAAAGAGTTTATATCTCAATCTCTCGATTTGATCTTTACTCAAGCAAATAGAAATCTGCGAGTTTTTATCAAAGAGAGATAACTTGGATGGTACCAAAGACCAATATCCAAGTGTCAATCAATTTAAATCAACAACCAAAAGGTCGGATATTCTAATTGATTGAACAACGCACAACCTGTGATATTTCAATTATATAACAAAATATAATGCGGAAAAGAAATAACACAGACACCAGAATTTTGTTAACGAGGAAACCGCAAATGCAGAAAAACCCTGGGACCTAGTCCAGATTGAACACACACTGCATTAAGCCGCTACAGACACTAGCCTACTCCAAATTAACTTCGGTCTGGACTGTAGTTGAACCCCAACCAATCTCACACTGATCCAAGGTACAGTTATGCTCCTACGCCTCTGATCTCAGCAGGATGCTACGTACTTGATTCCCTTAGCTGATCTCACCCACAACTAAGAGTTGCTACGACCCAAAGTCGAAGACTTTAATAAACAAATTTGTATCACACAGAAAAGTCTACGGTAATAGATAAATCCGTCTCCAGCGAATATACCTACGAGTTTTGTTCCGTCTTTTGATAAATCAAGGTGAACATGAACCAATCAATAAACCGGTCTTATATTCCCCAAGAACAGCCTAGTATTATTGATCACCTCACAATAATCTTAATCGACGCAGCGAAAAAAGATATTGTGAAATCAAAAACGATGAGACGAAGTGTTTGTGATTACTTTTCTATCTTGCCTATCGGAGATATAAAATCTCAAGCCAATTATTTCAATTGTACTCGTACGATAGAAACAACAAGATCAGATCACACAACTACAAGAAAAGTAGTATCGGTCTGGATTCACAATCCCAATGAAGTCTTTAAGTCGTTAACCTGGTTTTAGAAGAAGAAACCAAAGGTTAAAGGAGAATCGACTCTAGTTATGAAACTAGTATCAAACGTAAGGTGTGGGGATTAGATTTCCCAGTTGCTAGAGTTCTCCCTTATATAGTTTTCAAATCAGGGTTTGCAATCAATGTTAACTTGGTAACAAAGCATTCAATATTCACCGTTAGATGAAAACCTGATTATATTCAAGCTAATATTTCTCAAACGTTGGATCGAAAACTTAGCTTGTTACACACAAATGAAATGTCCAATTTTGGGTTTACGAACCGTTCCCAAACATTAACATTTGTTGGTTCAACAATAGTTAACCAAATGGTTAGCCATATGATTACTTTCATATCAACCATATTCTTCTTCACCATAACTAGTTCAAATGACTCAAATGAACTAGGTAGAGAGTTGTTCAATTGCTTAAATGTAACTACAAAAGACACAATCGAAGCAAAAACGGTTTGATTCACTCGAATCGGTTCATGAACTTTATAGCCACGGTTTGCAAAAGCATTCCTTAGTTTAAATAAACATGAGTTCAAGAACAACCGGTTTTAGATATAACCTGCTCAAGTTCGCGGACTGGGTTCGCGGACTTAAGCTCATGGAAGGAGTTCACAAACTCCAGCAGAAATTCTCGGCTCGAGAACTTCCGCCAGTTCGCGGACTTGGCTCACGCCACTTCCATTTCTCTTGATCAACAAAATTCGCAAACTTTGGTTCAAGGAATAAGGACTTATACATATATGTGTTCCACAACAATGCTTATATCCTACCAATGGTTATGTAATCTAAACTCTCATTTCAATCATTGAAACATTCTCAGAGGACGGATATATCCGTTATTCACAGATCATTTTTCGTCAGAGCAATTTTCAAAGTGATTGAAACATAACATGACTTTTGTCACTAGGTAAAGATGAATTCGGCTAATGCGAAAGCTTACCAACACATATTTCGAGAAATAGATAGGCGAGATAAACTCGGCTCGAAATAGCAAATGTGCATAATGAAAGTCTATATATCAAAACGACTTTTGTCTCAAGAGTAGGAGATAGAATAGATAGACTTTTGAGTGACAAATAAGTTCAAGTATCCACATACCTTTTAGTCGATGAAGATCCACTAGTTCCTTGAGTAGTCCTTCGTCTTGTATGATGATTGTCATGGAGTTCTTGAGCTCAACTACACTTTCTATCCTAGTCCGAGACCTTTAACTATGTAGGATAGAAATCAAGACTTATAGTTTTGATCACTAACATTGACAAACATGCTTGAGATAGCAACACATGCGAGTTCGACCGAGCAATGCTCTAACAATCTCTCCCTTTGTCAATTTTAGTGGTCATATGGAATACAAAAAATAAATAAATTAACTTTTGTATCTCCTATTCCACATGCCTAATCTTCAACATTACTCGAAATCTTCGTCACTTCCAAGTACTCCAATGATCCCAAAGGTTGTAAGTTTAGCATCATCGTTGTTGAAAATTCGTAGCTATAATAATAAGAAAACAATAGTTGTCAATCATTGTTATACAGTGTCATAGTATCATTACACAACGTCAAAGTTCAATTGTATTACAACTTCAAAAACAATACTATGGTGATATGTATCACTCCCCCTTAGTCAATACTCCATCTCACATGGAAACCACTCCCCCTTACATAATGATCCGAAAACCATATGTATTTGTAGTGTGGACTACGTATTAATTCTCCCCCTTTTTGTCAATAAAATTAGCAAAGGTACAAGAACGGGATCCTAATGGAATTTCAGAAAGAGACATTTCTTGACCAAAATAAAGCAAAAATATCAACTTGTTCTTTATATGCAATCATAAAGCCGAAGCTAAATGCATTCATCAAGGAGTTTATAAATATACAAGATAACCCCTATAATATTCCACAGCCGCACTCCCCACAAAGATATGGCAATTAAGCGCAAGTTCAAAAGAACTCTCCCCCATTAAATGTCATTCCCGAAAGAACAACAAGAGCGACCTTAATTTCTAAAGAAAAGAAGGATTTCTTTGGACATAACAAATCACATACAAGTATGAATTTGAATCCAAAAAGTTCAATTAAATTAACCACAAGAGAACCCATGATTAATTTAATCGACAAATGCTCAAACATAAGTGAACTTATGGAGACTTAAAAAATACAATTAGATTAATCACAAGAGAAACCATAATTAATCTAATTGAAATACACAACCAAATTAATCACAAAAGTAATCAATTTAATTGGCCATGCTCGACATAAGAAAACTTACGGAGCAACAACTAAATAACCAAACAAGATTATTAACTTAGTTGAAAATGCTCGACATAAAGTACCTTTCGGAACAACAATATAGCTAATAAAAAATAATCAACTTGGTCGATTAATGCTCAACATAAGACACTTTACGGAGCCTCACAATAATACATAAAATATGGATCAGGGAAGATCAATTACTGCGGAATACACAAGGATTCATTCTAATTTGCATCACTATTTGCACAATGACATACAATAGACATAATCCTTGCAAACAAAAGATTTTAACCTATCTTCCATTAATAATTGACAATATAGGCTTAACTTTTGTATTTGTCAAAAGTCCATTCATTCTTTTATCAATACATGCATATCGACATAAGAAAGACTTTACTTTTGACAAGATATGGGACGGTCAAGTTCACGGACGTAAACACACAAATCCCATAACAATATTGCAATATATAAAACCATAAAGATTAATACTGCAAAAATCATCTTCCAAACAAGTTTAGAATTTAAACCAATAAATCTAAAAACATGAAGATGAAAACGTTGGACATAGCTATGTGTAATCACAATAATGGCTATTCCAAACTCTAGTTATTCTTCTAATAAAAACAAGAAAAATAGAAGATTTACTAGACAAAGAGACTCCTACAGAGAACATGATCTGAAAAACAGTAGATCCGGTAAGCAACCAGAGATTGAACATGGACGAGCTCATCAGATGCTTTCTTCAGTTCATTTTTCAAAAACTCAAGATTCCTTGTTGCAATTCCGAGTTGTTCACCTACGACTTCAAAATATTGAAGAAGATTTCCTACCAGTTGTGATGATATTTGAACTGGTAGTTTGTTTTCATGATCAATGGCATGAAGGCATGTTATGAAAACAGGATTCTCATGAAACTCGATAGTCTTTCCTTCTTTGACTTCATCATCTTCGTTTCCTCCATTCATTGTGCACACCAAATTGGTAAAACCCTTTGACCTTTCAGAACAGTGTAACACGGGATGACACCCAAGTATATAAATACGTTCCATGGAAAACCTAGGAAACTTGTACACGTTCGTGTGGGCCAGGAGTTCGTGCCCTGGTGGTCACGGCCTTAAGATGTGACCAAAAGAAAAATGGAGTTCGAAAGTCATGACAAATAGTTGAGAACCAACTATTTAGAGGAAGTACACGCAAACAAGAAAAACAAATTCTCAAGGACAAAAGATCACGATTATATACAAGAGAGAAACTGGAGCGAAGCTTAACAAAATTTAAAGATCAAAAAAAAAAAAGAACAAAAAAAAATTACAACCTCGACAGCACTTCTCAAGACACACTTCTTGAGAGCAATGAGCATCCTTCTTAAATTAAAATAGGGACGTTGTATTGGGAAGTCATGGTATACTAGGATGAGCATTTTGCTCATCAATTTTGACTTCTTCTTTTTCTCCTTCAGAAGGATTTAGAGACAAATCACATGGCATAGTTGAAGGAGTTTTATTAAGAGAGGAACTAGGAGTACCTGAGTCAATCGCTTTCAATGATTTTTTGATGCCCCGTTTGAGTCTGTTTATGCTTACCTTTAGTTCTGAGATTCGATTATTGATATGTAAGCAATCTGGAGCTGAACTCTTGGAATTGCGGCCTTCTCCAGGAAGAGACAAGAAACTTGACTTTTCTTTCTTTCTCCTATGTCTTTTCCTCCTTTCAGAGTTATTTAAGAAGTCAGTTACTCTTCGACCATTCTTCCTTCTACCATTTTTCGTTTCAAAAGTACAATTAAGAAAAGACTTATCATAGTAGTTTTCTTGATTGTCGAAAGTGCCTTTTACTCCAATAATGTGAGAGAGCGGTTTTATAACTTATTTAGACATCCATGCAAGCATGTTGTGAAGTTTTTCAATCCTTAAACGAAACCGACATCTTCGTTCAGAATGTCCTTTCTTTCCGCAAAAATAGCACTGAAAGGATTTATTCTTAATCGTTCTCGTGTGAGTAGATTTGGAAGAAGCAGACTCTTTGCTTTTAGGTGCATTACCAGCTGCGAAAAATTTTCACATGAAGAATTATCAATAGCCTTAAAAAAGTTGATCTTACCACTTCTCAGACTTTCTTCCAGTGATTTCACTTTATCAAGAGCAACTGCAAGGTCAGTCTCCAAGGATTTTTTTTTGGCAAGAAAACCAAGTTCTTTGTAATCAGAACATTTTTGTTGAGAGTCATATCTTGCTTCAGATTCTGCAAGTTTCTCTTCCAACAAGAAGTATTTTTGATAAAGATTATCACATTCAAGTGACTTCATACGTAGGTTTTCCTCAGAATCCTTGAGGATCGATTCGTTAGAACAATTCGAAAAATAAACACCTACATAACATCTTCTCAACTTCTTATTTATCGACAGAGAGGAGTCAGAAGAGGCCAGACATGAGAAGTTGTGATCTTCTTCATATTCCACGAATCCATAAACTTAACATACTCTGAGACTTCCTCATCAGCATCTTTATCAATATCTGAATCACCTTCATCAGAAAGTTCATTCAAATGTTCTTCTAGGAGAGTTTCCCAATCAACAGTTTTTACATCAAGAGAATGTTTAGATATTGACTTCGATGCGACAGTTCTCTCATGTGAATCCAATCTTTTAGAAACATCTGGTAATTTCTTAACTAGTACGTTATTAGAGATAGATTCGTCCATAATCAGATCGCTACAAACACAGACTTGTAAGGTCTTGAACGTGTTTGCCTTCTCTGATACCAATTGAAAAAGCGGGGGTACAACAACCACACCCAACAATTCGATTAGCAATCAGTATGGACAAACTCCAATATACTTTCTAGAGAATCAACTAGACAGTCATACTCAATCTAGATAAAAAAGTATATAAAAGAGTTTATATCTCAATCTCTCAATTTGATCTTTACTCAAGCAAATAGAAATCTGCGAGTCTTTATCAAAGAGAGATAACTTGCACTAGTACACAGAGACCCTTTTTCCACGCCAAATTGGCGTGTCCATAGGGGTTTTGTCACGCCACTTCGTTTGGACTAGGCGTGACTTCTGCTTGCGTGGTTTTAGGTAACATGGCGTGGTTTTAGGTAGCTTATAGCCACGCCTGCCATGCGTGTCTATTTCTGCATGAAATAGACACGCCAGAGCCATATAGGCGTTGCTATATAGGGTCCCAAAAACTTAAGTACTGGTACTCTATAGACACACGATTTATTGTTTTGGCGTGGCTATTTGGTTCACTATAGACACGCAAATTTCTTTTGGCGTGGCTATTTGATTCACTATAGACACGCAAATTGCTTTTTGGCGTGGCTATTTGATTCACTTTAGACACACAAATTGCTTGTTGACGTGGCTATTTGGTTCACTTTAGACACGCAAATTTATTTTGGCGTGGCTATTTGATTCACTATAGACACGCAAATTGCGTTTTGACGTGCCTATTTGGTTCACTTTAGACACGTAAATTGCTTTTTGGAGTAGTCATTGGTTATCCGATAGACACGCCATATAGGTTTAACGTGGTTATATGTTATGTTTTAGACACGCCAATTTCACTTACTTTCATCCACGTGGCTGCATTAGGAACCGTTGAATATCATCCACATGTAACGTTGTGAACCGTTCATTGGATATCCTATAGACACGCCCCATAGAGCGTGGCTATATGTGATATTTAGCCACGCCAATTTCCAATTACCTTGGTCCACGTATCCGTATTACGAATCGTTGGATTTCATTTAAGATGATGCAATATTGACCGTTAAATTATATGCATCCTTCACCGTCCACATGTAATGTTATGAGCCGTTGATTGGATATCCTATAGACACGCCCCATATAGCGTGGTTATATGTGTTATTTAGCCACGCCAATTTACAATTACCTTGATCCACGTGGCCGTATTAGGAATCGTTGGATCTCATTTAAGATGATGCAATATTGACCGTTCAATTATATGCATCCTTCACCGTCCACATGTAACGTTGTGAGCCGTTCACTGATTTCCTATAGACACGCCCCAAAGAGCGTGGCTATATGTGATATTTAGCCACGCCAATTTAAAATTACCTTGATCCATGTGGTCCTATTAGGAATCGTTGGATCTCATTTTAGATGATGCAATATTGACCGTTAAATTATATGCATCCTATGCCGTCCACATGTAAGGTTGTGAGCCGTTCATTGAAGAACCTATAGACACGCCATATAGCGTGGCTATATGTGATATTTTGCCACGCTAATTTACAATTACCTTCATCCACGTGGTTGTATTAGGTACCATTGGATCTCGTTTAAGATGATGCAATATTGACCGTTCAGATGTAACGTTGACCGTCCACATGTAACGTTGGGAGCCGTTCATCGGAGAACCTATAGACACGCCATATAGCGTGGCTTTATATGATATTTAGCCACACCAATTTATATCTGCTTAATGTGTCTTTATGTTATGTTTAGCCACGCCAATTAATCTCGAAGCGTGTATATTACGCGTGTGACGCCTCTAAGCCGTTCAGATATGGTGCATCTAAACCATCCACCTGGCACTATCCAAATTCTCTTATATACTTTATAAATTGTGGTTAAATCTGAAATTCATATATGCCAAAAATTCATATTATTATTAATAACACAGTAAAAAATGTTGAGCTTTGGTCTAACAGTTTGCAAAAACAAATATTAAAGAGCATTTATCCAAAAATCATCAGTTTTTCTTCAACTTTTTTGATGGTGGTGTCTCTTCATGCAATGGATCAGGTTGTGACATTCTCTACGCTCCAAACCTTGTATTCCTCTGTTGCCCATCTGAAAGTTGGTATGCCTTCTGCACAATTGGTGCATATAACCTTCTTTGCGCCTTTTTAGTCTTCTGAGAAAGCTTTTCAGAGGCTGCATGCATGACTCCCCGAATGTGGATTGGCTGCTAGGTGCTCCTCATTCAGTTTATCATTGTCTAATTTCTTCTCAAAATCTAAAACTGGTTCTGGTTGCTTATGAGGTTTTCCATGTTGTGGAGTTTCCTACAGCAAGAGATTAAATATATATATTATATATATATATATATATATATACTAAATCCAAGTCGAATTCGTCTGTCATATAAATTATTCGTCTGTCAT
Source organism: Papaver somniferum (assembly GCF_003573695.1). Classification (NCBI taxonomy): domain Eukaryota; kingdom Viridiplantae; phylum Streptophyta; class Magnoliopsida; order Ranunculales; family Papaveraceae; genus Papaver; species Papaver somniferum. Next base: position 156,926,533 of record NC_039366.1, on the reverse strand, counting down.
ATGAATTCTCAACAAGAGACAGACAAAAGTCATTTTTCCAACAATGTGATAAAGCCAACTTCATTGAAGACCGCGCCATTTTTCACAGCTGACGCCCATAATAAAATCCGTAACCAAATATCAATTTTCTAATTTACACTGGCATTCATGTTCCATTAGGTGTTAATATATTTCTATCTCGTACTTATTCTTTAATCAAACTGAATACACGATTGATTTACGTAAGACAATTTATATACTTGGTTAACAAAGCAAAAGAGCTAAGAAACTAACCTTGTCATCAGAGATGAAACAATTATCTTTCGGCCATGCCACAAAACCATCTTTAGCTTCCCCTAATAACTTAAACTCACCACTTGGTTTCGTTAACACGAATGATGGATCTATGACCTCCAGAATATTGGCAGCATAACAGTGTTCAGGAAGCTCTTGTCGATGTATTTTATGGTTAGGCACCTTAGGAAAAATACTGCCTCTAGCAACGACGTTTCCCCTAGATCCATTCCAAAAGTCGTATTTTGCTTTCTTCGGAGATACGGCATAATGAACATCATATAAAAAGAAGATGCTAGGATTAGCATTATAGATTTACGAAGAAAAAAATAATAATAAAAAAATACTCTATTAGATGTCTTAGCCATAGGTTCTGCCATAGATGTGCACGACTTCTCTAGAGATATTGAAGGATTTGGTTGGGAATTACTGGTAGAGTTCTGCATAAGATTAGGAGACTGCTTTTTAAACCATAAATGCGAAGACACTGATGAATTGAATAGGTAAAAAATATACAAGGTTCTCCAAAATATACCCTAGCATCTGTGATTCATATAGTTGATATCATATTTCAGACATATGGTTTAATATCATGTAACTGGCTTAAGACAACAGACTTACTAATTTTAGTTTTAATCCCGAGTATCCTCCTCGTCCTGTCTGATGTGGGAACTTGGATTGTGATACTGCCTCTGTTCTCTTCTCCGAATTTTTCTTGCAGAGGAAATAAAAACAATTTCATTAGTATGTTGGGATAGACAATAAGAACGAAACACAAATTAGAAAAAACAATGTGTATTCCATACATTAAATATAGGCAATTCTAGTACATACTTAAGGTATTCGTCCCAGTCTTCTTGGTCCATTACCGTTTCGTACTTTCTGGGAAAGTTTTTAGTTTGTCCGGTCTTTCCAGGAAGGGTTTTACATGATTATTGTATAATTTCCTTCTGAAGTCCCGCAGCTGAACAGCTAGACGCTTCATGACCGCTTGCTTATATTCATGGGGCACCTCATAATGAAACTGCAATAACAACTAATTTATGTTCATCACAGACTCACAGTTCGACAACAAAAACGACGAATTGATAACCGCATATGCATACCAGAATTTCCTCCCACATATTTTGTTTTGTTATTGCAGGGACTTCCTTCCAACATAAATGTTTTATGCCAACCATATCACGGGCCAAATAGCCTAGGTAACTACTGAATTCAATTCTATGGCCACCATAAGAATCCACCTCATCATCCCATTGGTCCTCCTCTGGGGCACGATGTAATCATCTTCTACCATGACAAAAGCTGTGTAGGTACCTGCATCTCAGTTAGGAATTTGAGCTTATTTTGGAAAATATTAGCTAAACCTAACAGCATAGGCTACGTGTGTTACACCTCTTTTCTATTATATGAAAAGAAAACAAACATGAACTCATTGATGCATGTAACTTGAGGCTAAAACATCACTGCAGCACACAAAATATCCTCATGAATATTGTGTTATCCACAAAGCGAAAGGTACCGGTTAAACGGTATTATATAACTTTTTGTTACAAAAGCCAAGAGTACTAAAGCACCACATAATGATTATCCATTTTTAGCTTGAAGATGATAGTCAAATTGGCCAACTAGCAACATGGTATCATTAAAAGTGGCAACTTAAAATGCAGACGTTACAGGCTCGCCAAGTAACAGAGACTCAAATGATTAAATCTTGAGAAGCCTTATATATATATATATGATTGACACAACATCGTCCATCAAAGTAGAGTTATATCTAAATCAAACCCAAACAATAACAAAAACCCGAGAAAACAATTAGCATCGTTAAGTTTTGTAAAACCTAACTAACTAGTAAAGCCTAACTAAGTAACATGAAAGAAAGATCCTTACCTAAATCTTATAATAGTTCACCCATGTAACTTAAGCCTAAAACAGTATTGTTGTAACAAAATAAAATCACATCTCATCGTCATTAACTTGTTCTTTGATACAGCCGAATAAAAACCCTAGTCATGCTTTAACTAGTAAACCTATAAGATCTAACATCTGATTCCATGAGATCGAACAAAAAATATAATATTAGTTTAATATTCATTCGATAATGGGTTGTATAAATAATACCAACAACAAAGATAGAGTCTGAAAAGGTAGGTTCCTTGTAAAGATTAGAGATAGTAAAAATAGAATAAAAACCCTAATCATGCTTTAACTAGTAAACATATAAGAAGTAATAGAATAAAAACCCTAATCATGCTTTAACTAGTAAACCTATAAGATCTAACATCTGATTCCATGAGATCGAATAAAAAATCTAACATCAATTTAATATTCGGCTGTAAAAATAATACCAACAACAAAGATCGAGTCTAAAGAGGTAGGTTCCTTGTAAAGATTAGAGATAGTAGCAGAATTATGATTTCAAAGAGAGAATGAATCGAGTAATAAAAACTGAAAAAGTAGATCGAACTCATCTTTCTTTTTCTTTTTGGAGTTTAACCAAACCATCGGGCGGGAATTGATTTTCCTTTTGAAATCATCCCGCCCAGTAAAATTCATTTTCATCGCACGCCAAACAAAATATTTTTGGTGTTTTTTTTTTTTATTTCCAAATTTTTGATGTGTGACCAATATGGTTAGTTTCCTTTATTTTATGAGAGAATATATCGTAGACAGTTATGATAAAATTGTTTCCCAAAATTTTCGAAATTTAGTTTCCTATCTCTAACCAACTCGAGAAAAGGCCATAGAAAAAAATTACTTTCCTATTTCGAATAATACCTTAAAATTTTTAACCTGGGTTGTATCTTGTATTATTCTTGGTTTAGGGAGGAAACGTATGAATTATTAGTGGCACCTATGTAGGAAACGTATTTTTCTAATCATACAATATTTTTTTAATAGGAAAGAATAAATATATTGATAAGCAAGCTTACATATTGTTTTTATCCTGTTGAATCAGAAGATTGATCTATACAGACATATTATTAAACCAACAAAAGCAAATTGTTTGAGTTCTTGCATACTTTGTTATAGAGTCTGCAATATGATTTGCATCCCTATGGGCATAAGTGCAAACCCAAGAATCAAAATAACTTAATATAACTAATGCATCATGGATTAAATTATATGTTGTCCATTTAACTGTTGTAGCCTTCCCATTTACAGCTGTTATAACATTCTGACAATCTCCTTCCAAGTGAATTTTTCTCCATCCCTTACTGTGAGCCTATTGTACTGCTTCTAGGAGAGAATGCGCTTCAGCTTTCTCTGGATCAATGGCTAGAGATGCACCTCCTCGCAGTCCATGGTTGTTTCCTGCAGAATCTCTACAAATCAGTCCCCATCCTGATAATACAGTTTTATCAATATAGGAAGCATCAAAATTCATTTTGTATATGTCATTCTATAGGATCCTTCCAGTTCTTATCAATTATTCTCAAAGCACTGTTGCTACTAATTTGCATACTTTTAGCCCTTTTCCGGTCCTCAATCTTCCTGACAATATTGTTTATAACAATGTTACTGTTAAATGGCTTGTTTTCAAAAATTGTATCACATCTAGCCTTCCAGGTTAGCCACAAAATGAAACTGGCACTCTCATACAGACTAAAATCCTTGGGCATACCATTGTTTGCCTTTAGAAAGAAACCACTTATCCAATTTTGTAAGTCTAGACCCTGGAGGATAGTACATAATATAGAGTCTACTGAATCCCATATATGTCTGACATGATGACAATCAAAGAACAGATGTTGAATAGTTTCAGGGTTATCACTACAAATAGCACATCTACTATCTTTATGTTTAGTGAACCTAGCAAGTCTATGTTTAGTAGTAATGCAACCATGTAGGAATTTCCATATAAAATACTGAATTCTGGGAGGTAGCTTATATCTCCAAAAGGATTTCCAGAAGATGTCTAAGTTGTTCTTAGTTGGCTTAGTAGCTAAGTTTTCATTCAAGATGGCATTGCAAGCAGATTTTATAGTAAACATTCCATTGCTGGAAGGCTCCCATCTCAGCTTATCTTTACCTGCAATATGAATTCTTATGTCAGTAATCCTTTTAACATTATCTTCATCAAACAAAGCATTCAAAATATCAGAATTCCAAGACTTAGAGTCTTGGTCAATGATCTGATTCACAGTTTTCATATTAAAAGAGATAAAATGACTATCTGGAGGTCTGTGCATATTTGGAATCCAAGTATCTTTCCAAATTTGCACAGAAGTACCATCACCTACCTCCCATATGTAGTGTCTTTTAATTATATTCAAACCTGTGCATATTCCTTGCCAAATCCAAGACCCATGTTTGTTCACAATATCAGTTAAAGGATTAACAACATGAAAATATTTTTCCTTCATAATAACAACCCATGGTTCATCTGGATTGGTAATCAATCATACAGTAAGCTACTAAAGATAAATAAACTAAACCTATCCATTTTCATGTTCATCATTTCCAGAAAACATAAAAATTCAGTGTGAATCATTCATCACATAAATGTCAACCTATCTATCAACGTAAAAAGCATGCATCTAGTGCAGTACTTAAAAAATACGTAAACTAAAAGTTCACACATCAAAAACCCTATTTTAAAAAGCAAAGAACTTGTTAGATGAGCATTTATCCAAAAATCATCAGTTTTTCTTCAATTTTTTTGATGGTGGTGTCTCTGTATGCAATGGATCAGGTTGTGACATTCTCGACGTGCCAAACCTTGTCTTCCTCTGGTGCGCAGCTGGAAGTTGCAATGCCTTCTGGACAGTTGATACATATAACCTTCTCTGCGCCTTTTTAGTCTTCTGAGAAATCTTTTCAGAGGCTGCATGACTCCCTGAATGTGGATTGACTGCTAGGTGCTCATTCAGTTTTTCACTGTCCAATTTCTTCTCAGAATCTAAAACTGGTTCTTGTTGCTCATGAGGTTTTCCATGTTGTGGAGTTTCCTGCAGCAAGAGATAAAATGTATTATATATATATTCTAAATCCAAGACGAATTCGTCTGTCATGTGAATTCTCAACAAGAGACAGACAAAAGTCATTTTTCGAACAATCTAATAAAGCCAACTTCACTGAAGGCCGCGGCATTTTTCACAGCTGACGCCCATAATAAAATTCGTAACCAAATATCAATTTTCAAATTTACACTTGCATTCATGTTCCATTTAGGTTTTAATATATTTCTATCTCGTACTTATTCTTTAATCAAACTGAATACACGATTTATGTAAAACTATTTATATACTTGATTAACAAAGCAAAAGAGCTAAGAAACTAACCTTGTCATCAGAGATGGAACAATTATCTTTCGTCCATGCCACAAAACCATTTTTAGCTTCCCCTAATAACTTAAACTCACCACATAGTTCGGTTAACACGAACGATGGAACTATAACCTCCTGAATATTGACAACATAACAGTTACTAGGAAGATCTTGTCCATGTATTTTCTGGTTAGGCACCATAGGTAAAATACTGCCTCTAGCAACGAGGTTTCCCCTAGATCCATTCCAAAAGTCGTATTTTGCTTTCTGCGGAGATACGGCATATGAACATCATATAAAAAGAAGATGCTAGAATTAGCAATATAGATTTACGAAGAAAAAAAAATAAAAAGAAAAACATACTCCATTATATGTCTTATCCAGATGTTCTGCCATAGATGTGCACGACTTCTCTAGAGATATTGAAGGATTTGGTTGGGAATTACTGGTAGAGTTCTGCATAAGATTAGGAGACTGCTTCTTAGATCCATCAGAAGGGTTGCTACGTGAAGGAGACTTCCGCAGAGAAGTAGTTGGTTGTGAATTACTGGTAGGGTTATGCATAAGATTAAAAGAGTTATTAGTTACTTTTGAAAGTTACACATGTTTCTATTTTTCTAAGTTCTCTAATTTACACTTGGATCGGTGATTCATATAATTGATAGACTGGTTTATGTATATGCGACTTACAAATCAAACAAGCCAAGCAACTAACCTTCTTAGCAGGCTCGGTAAACTGAATACCATACTTTGGCAAAGGAATCGCTTTTCCAAAAGTCTGCCCTAATGTTTCCATACCAGCAAATCGTACGGGTAGACAGAAATTCAGTTTTATTACTTCATCAATCAGGATTTTGTGTCAATCAACCTCCAACCCATCCTTTCCATGTAATTGTTCTTTTCCTGTTAACAGAAAAGCTCTACCTCTAGCAAGGACGTTTGCCTTAGACGGCTCGTCAAAAAGGTTGCACCTTCTACCATGCGAAAATATATGGCATATGAACATCTTCAAGCGAAAACTTCAAAAAAAATTGAGATTTAAAATGCATGTAAAAATAAAATAGATACCGGAGAAACTGCTTTAGTTGTTGTGATCTCAGATTGGCTCCGACTAGGTGGATCTTTTGATGTCACATCCAGAGTATGTTTCCCCGAATTTTGTTGACTTACCTGCAGCAGTAGAGTAATATTCCATATTCGGGTGACAAATATGCCAAATTCCACCGTGAATGCGAAGACACAGATGAATAGGTAACAAATATACAAGGTTCTCCAAAATACACCCTAGCATCCGTGATTCATATAGTAGTTGATAGCATATTTCAGACTCATATGGTCTTAAGATCATGTAACTGGTTTAAAACGCACCTTCGGAACTTTTTTAGATATTGCGATACGAGATTGGCTTCCGTTGAGTAAATCCGGTGATTTCACAGCCTCAGAATGTTTTGGTTGACTTACCTGCATCAGAAAATTGAAATGAAAGTTGTACCTTGTTTTTGCAGTGAAACCATTTAAGCAAAATGCACAACTGACTCACAATCAAATAGCTAACCACATATCTCGTTCTATAAGGTTCTCTAAAATATACACTAACGTCCGTGATTCATATAGCTGATAACATATTCGTCTCTTATATCAAACAAGATATATATATATATATAACTGGTTTGTGTAAAAACATATCCAATGAGTTAATAAAGCAAACAAGCACAACAACCAACCTTTTGATCCAAGATGGTTTGATTTGATGGCCAACAAATTTCAGCATCACCAACATCTTTTAAAGTTTTTATCCAAGATGATGTGCCAAAGGGTAATTTGATGGTTTCATTTAGTACTTCACTAACCTATAGCATGTAACCTCACCCGTCATTCCTGTCTTCATTTTATAAGATACCTTGTTTGAAGAGTAAGCTCTACCAATGGCAACAATGTTGTCCTTTTCTCCAAACCAAAGTTTGCATCTTGTGCCCTGCAGAAACACAAGGCGCATGAGAGATAGTAAATGAAAGATTCAAAATTTAAACGCGTTGGAAAACCATACATCAATGGTAACTTTTTCAGATGGCACATTCTGAGATTCCCCAGTGGATGAAGGAGACGAAGACTTCTTTTTTGATACTAAAGACGGTTGGGATTCAGTAGAAACGGTCGGCGTTTTAGTACAAGGAGAGACCCGCTTCGCGGACCCTTTGGTGCTTTCAGATGACTTCTGCGGACCGGATTTCCCATGTTTTTTTTGAAGTTGCTTAACTGATTATGGACCTATGTTATTATTAGATCGATTGGAGGCGTTGATAGGTCTTGCATCCTGTGACTGTAGTTGAACACATTGTTTGAAAAAATCAGATATTGTCTGCCAATTTTTTTCAAAAAATTACAAAATCTAATCAAAACTCGGTTCACTTACCTCTCCTCCAGACTTGATGATACTGTTGCCCACAATTTTCGCAATGTCGACTCCTTGAGATACAAGTTATCTGTCAATCTCTGATAGGCATTTTTAGTAGACTCTAATTCTTTCTCCTTAGCTTTCAGCTTTTCACGCAGTTCATCGTTCTCTTTCGAGTGTATTGTTTTTATTCCATTTGGAAAGTAAAGGGTTGCCGTCACTCCAAAGCCAAACCCCTTGACACGTCCACCCTTATCCGGGCCGATCGCAACTGTTAGGGCATCCTCGTTATGACCAACTGTTAGAGTTCCCTCTCGAATCATCTTCCGCTTCTCTTCCTTTTCAAATAATGTGTTAAATTCTGATTTAAACCTTGCGCAATTATTGTGCACTTACTTTGGTTAAAAACATGAGGACTGTAAAGTTTCTATTTTCTCACAACTTCAGATGTCTTCTTCCTGACAAACTCGTCTGGAACAATTCCGTCTTTGTTTTCGCGTGCTCTTGCCCACATGAAGCACCGGTCTTCAAGATCTTCTTCGGAAACATTTCCGCTTTGGACCTAGTAGTTACCAGAAACAAGTAAGGATTTACATCCGCACAGATATTAACTGTGTAAAACAGAAAACCTATTCCAAAGCGTCTAATGTGACAAAATTACATATTGGTGTAAGAGGACACATCCCTATACCGTTTTAAGTTTCTGCATATATGAGACACACAACACGACATACAAAACAGAAGCATCTGATATGGCCGGTTTTACTGTGCATTGTATAATAAATAAGACAATAGACTTACTAATTTTAGTTTTAATCCCGAGTATCCTCCTCGTCCCGTCCGATGTGGGAACTTGGATTGTGATATTGCCTTTTTTCCCCTCTCCGAATTTTTCTTGCAGAGGAAATAAAAATAATCTCATTAGTATGCTGGGATAGACAATAAAAACGAAACACAAAATCAGAAAAAGCAATGTGTATTCCATACCTTAAATATAGCCGATTTTAGTACATGATTAAGGTAATTTTCCCAGTTCTCTTGGTCCATTACCGTTTCGTACTTTTTGGGGAAAGTTCTTAGTTTGTGCGGCATTTCCAGGAAGGGTTTTACATGATTGTTGTACAATTTCCTTTTGAAGTCCCGCAGCTGAACATGTAGACGCTTTGTGACCACTCGCTTCAGCTCATGGGGAACCTCATAATGAAGCTGCAATAACATCTAATGGATGTTAATCACAAACTCACAATTAGACAACAAAAACAACGAATTGGTAACCGCATATGCATATCAGAATTTTCTCCCACATATTTTCTTTTGTTGTTGAAGGGACTTCCTTCTAACATAAATGTTTTATGCCAACCATATCACGGACCAAATAGCCTAGGTAACTACTGAATTCAATTCTATGGTTACCAATAGGCCGGAACATTTTGTCAAATTCAATATCCCTTCTTTTGGCATCTTTTATCGAGAAGTCTCTATGCAGCTTCAACATTCTTGTCATTCCCCTCTCTTTTATGATCACTTCTGTAGAGTCTTCTTGTTGTGTCTGCTTTTCTGCTTCTGGAGCATTTTCCAATTATTTTTCTTCTAACACCTCCAAATCATCATTTTCAGAATCTTCTGACTCTGGAAATAACCGAGGCAACATATGAAATCATGTGATGTTTAAGTAGAAACAAGTAAGTACAAGGTTTCGCACATTACCTGTTAAGTCTTCAAATCTAGCAGTGTGGAGCATATCTCCAGCATCATCGTCATCTGATTGTACAATGTCATCATGACTCTCATCTAAATGCACCGTTTCTTCATCAAGACCCCCCTTAACATCTGATTCCCTCCATTGGTCGTAATCATCATCTTCTGCCATGACAAAAGCTGTGTAGGTACGTGCATCTCAGTTAGGAATTTGAGCTTATTTTGGAAAATATTAGCTAAACCTAACAGGAGCGGCAACATGTGTTACACCTATTTTCTATTATATGAAAAGAAAACAAACATGAACTCAGTGATGCATGTAACTTGAGGCTAAAACATCACTGCAACACACAAAATCTCCTCATGATTATTGTGTTATCCACAAAGCGAAAGGTACCGGTTAAACGGTATTATATAACTTTTTGTTACAAAAGCCAAGAGGACTAAAGCACCACATAATGATTATCCATTTTTAGCTTGAAGATGATAGTCAAATTGGCCAACCAGCAACATGGTATCATTAAAAGTGGCAACTTAAAATGCAGACGTTACAGGCTCGCCAAGTAACAGAGACTCAAATGATTAAATCTTGAGAAGCCTTATATATATATATGATTGACACAACATCGTCGATCAAAGTAGAGTTATTAACTCTCAATCAAAATCCAACCCAAACAATAACAAAAACCCTAGAAAAAAATTAGCATCGTTAAGTTTTTTATTTATTTTTTTATTTTGTAAAACCTAACTAACTAGTAAAGCCTAACTAAGTAACATGAAAGAAAGATCCTTACCTAAATCTTATAATAGTTCATGCATGTAACTTAAGCCTAAAATATTATTGTTGTAACAAAATGAAATCACATCTCATCGTACAACCCGTGATTGTCATTAACTTGTTCTTTGATACAGCCGAATAAAACCCTAATCATGCTTTAACAAGTAAACCTATAAGATCTAACATCTGATTCCATGAGATCAAACAAAAAAATCTAACATAAATTTAATATTCATTCGATAATGGGTTGTAGAAATATTATCAGCAACAAATATCGAGTTTAAAGAGGTAGATTCCTTGTAAAGATTAGAGATAGTAATAGAATAAAAAACCTACTCATGCTTTAACTAGTATACCTATAAGAAGTGATAGAATAAAAACCTTAATCATGCTTTAACTAGTAAACCTATAAGATCTAACATCTGATTCCATGAGATCGAACAAAAAATCTAACATCAATTTAATATTCATTCGATAATGGGTTGTAGAAATCATACCAACAACAAAGATCGAGTCTGAAGAGGTAGGTTCCTTGTAAAGATTAGAGACGATAGTAGTAGAATTATGATTTCATAGAGAATGAATCGAGTAATAAAAACTGAAAAAGTAGATCGGACTCATCTTTCTTTTTGTTTTTGGAATTTAACCAAACCATCAAGAGGGAATTGATTTTCCTTTTGAAATCATCCCGCCCAGTAAAATCCATTTTCATCACCCGCCAAACAAAAGATTTTTGGTGTTTTTCTTTTTTTATTTCCAAATTTTTGATGTGTAACCAATATGGTTAGTTTTCTTATTTTATGAGAGGATATATCGTAGACAGTTATGATAAAATTGTTTCCCAAAATTTTCAAAATTTTGTTTCCTATCTCTAACCAATTCGAGAAGAGGCTATAGAAAAAAAGTACTTTCCTATTTTGAATAATATTTACCTTAATAATTTTAAGCTGGGTTGACTGCTGTATTATTCTTGGTTTAGGGAGGAAACGTATGAATTATTAGTGACACCTATGTAGGAAACTTATTATTCTAATCATACAGTAAGCTAATAAAGATAAATAAACTAAACCCATCCATTTTCATGTTCATCATTTCCAGAAAACATAAAGTTTAACGTGAATCATTCATCACATAAATGTCAACCTATCTATCAGCGTAAAAAGCCTCCATCTAATGCAGTACTTAAAAAATAAATAAAACCACCACTGAAAACAAAATGGTCATCAAAAACCCTGTTTAAAAAGCAAAGAACTTGTTAGATGAGTCTGGTTCTTTGTCAGATTAGTCTGGTTCCTCATTCTCATCCAATTCCACGCAAAGATCATTATCATTAACATCGTCGTATAGCAGTACTTTACTTTCAATAGCACTTTACTTGTTCAAACTCGTATTTTTGTTAACAGTATTGGCAAGGAGATAATAAGATCATACCTAAAGTGATAAATTGATTCTTATTGTTTACAGGGGGAAAACTGTATTTTTCTACATTTCCTCCGTTCTTTCAGCTAATTATATTTATTTTTCCAAAAGAATGCACACCTCATAAATAAATAAATTTGCAAGAGTATGTTGCACTCTGTAAACTCTATGAACTTGTAAATAATTATCTGATTTATTTCATGATTCCAATACCTAAATAATAAAAGAATTCATAAACATCACCTTCTTCTAAATGACAAAATTAGCAAATGAAACAAGAAACGAAAACAACTTTCAAAGCGTCCACAAAATGAAATCAATATATCAAACCATATCATCAAAAAAAAAAACATATCAAATGACCCATCCCCCATCTTCAAACAATTATTCTTGCAATGCTGAGGTGAACCTGATCACTCCAACCAGCAGGCTTGGGCGCCTTGTCATCCTCAGATTTGTCATTTTCTGCTTCATGAGGCTCCACATCCTTGTTAAGATCATGCTTGTTAACTTTTGGATTATCTGCCATATCCGGAACATCGGGACGATCTTCATCAATAATTTCAATAATAGAAGCAGGAGCATCATCATTTACAGTAGGAACATCAGCATCCTCAACGCTACTGATTACAGCGTCCAGAGGAACACCAGGAATAACATCAGCATAAATAGGAACATCATCATTGTCAACACTACTGACAACAGAACTAATTACAGCGTCGAGAGGAACACCAGGAACAGTAGTTATTCCGTCCACAGTAATGATAATCCTCAATTTACGAGGACCAGCCATCAGTCGAGGACATTTTTGGATCCTCTCTTCAGTTTCATCTCTACAGTCCCTCTTAGCAGAACTCATTTTTTCCTCTTAATACTCTATGTTAATTTTTTCTATGCTTGGTGTAATTTATATATATTTCTAAGGAAAACCCTAATTTCTAAGGTTTTCCATCATTATCTTAAATCACATATTCTTTGGTATTTACATCGAATATTTTATCAATATAAGGAGATATGGAATGAATATTTTCATGTTTATCCAATTTCCTTTTTAATCTAATATACATAACGAACATAACAAACTAAAATAAATTATGATCTCATGAGATATATGGAATGAATATTTTCATATTTATCTAATTTCCTTTTTAATTTAATTACCTAGGTCGGTTGGGGTGGCCCGGCCGGCTGGACCATAGGTGTAACGCAAAAAAAGGAATAAACCAAATGTTGGCTAGTTAAACAATGACCCAACATTTAGCGGCAACACTTTCATGTTGATGCACGAAATTGAACATTTCAACAAAGAAAAAAATCCAAACACCAAAACAAAAAAATACAAGGAAAAAAAAGCAACATAAATAACCCAAGGAATAAATTGTACATTTCAGCATAGAAAAAATCCAAATAACAAAAAAA